>NW_007258952.1:779990-781383 GCF_000164805.1 Carlito syrichta | reverse complement strand
TAAAATTCCCAACAAGATCCTAGCAAACCGGATTCAGCAATACATCTCAAAATCATCCACCATGACCAAGTAGGCTTCATTCCTGGCATGCAAGGCTGGTTCAACATTCGTAAAACCATAAATGTAATTAAATACATCAACAGATGTCAAAACAAAAACCACATGATCATATCACTAGATGCAGAAAAAGCTTTTGATAAAATCCAGCACCCCTTCTTGATAAAAACCCTTGAACATCTAGGCATACGGGGAACATACCTCAAAATAGTAAAAGCCATCTACGAGAAACCCACAGCCAGCATACTCCTAAATGGACAAAAATTGGAACCAGTTCCCCTGAAAACTGGAACTAGACAAAGATGCCCACTCTCTCCCCTCCTGTTCAACATAGTATTGGAAGTCCTGGCTAAAGCAATCAGAGAAGAGGAGGCAATCAGAGGTATTCAAATAGGAAAAGAGGAAGTCAAGTTATCTCTCTATGCAGATGATATGATGGTGTACCTTGAAAACCCAAGAGAATCTGTCAAAGGCCTCCTTACATTGATAAAAGCCTTTGGCAAAATCTCAGGATACAAAATAAATGTACAAAAGACAATCGCATTTCTCTACACCAATAATAAACAAACAGAAACCCAAATAAAAAACACAGTTCCATTCACAATAGCCACAAAAAAAATGAAATACCTTGGCATCTTCCTAACCAGAGACGTGAAAGACCTTTACAATGAAAATTACAAAACACTGCTCAAAGAAATCAAAGCTGACATGAACAAGTGGAAAAATATCCCATGCTCATGGATCGGAAGAATCAACATTGTGAAGATGTCCATCTTACCTAAGGCAATCTACAAATTCAATGCAATACCCATCAAATTACCAACAACATTTTTCTCAGAAAATGTTTTTCTCTAGAAAAAACAACACAGGAATTCATATGGAAACACAAACGTCCAAGAATAGCCAGAACAATCCTCAACAAAAAAAACAAAGCAGGTGGTATCACAATATCAGATTTCAAACTTTACTATAAAGCTACAATCATCAAAACAGCTTGGTATTGGTACAGGAACAGGCATATAGATCAATGGAACAGAATTGACATTCCAGAAGCAAAACCTCAATTTCTCAACCAAATCATCTTCGACAAAGCCCCCACCACCTACCAATGGGGAGAGGAGAACCTATTCAGTAAATGGTGCTGGGAAAATTGGCTGACCACATGCAGAAGATTGAAACAGGACCCCTATCTATCCCCATGCACAAAGGTTAACTCCAAATGGATCAGAGACCTAATGTAAAACCTCAAACCATAGATCTTTAGAAAAGGTGAAATACTCTCATGAAATCGGACTGGCATCCAATTCCTGTACAAACCCGAAACCCACAGGACTTA
>NW_007258952.1:610260-778915 GCF_000164805.1 Carlito syrichta | reverse complement strand
CAGGGTGCCTGAATGAAACGTCATTGTATCCCTAACCCTTAACTGTACCCCACAAAACCATAATAAAAAATACTGATTAATGAAAAAAAAAAATGTATTTAACCTTTTTAAAATTGATTATCATCTTGTATACCCGAATCCATTTTTTTCAGGTTAACAGTGTTAACTGGTCAGAATTTGAGAATCTCTCTTAGTCATGTTCCAATGAATTTACTTTGTATTGAATTATTCCATGAATAGAAGAGAGCTTAAAAGAAAGAAACGTGTCTACTTCTGCTTATTAAAGTCCCTTGATAGAAATAGGCATCTATTTGTTCTTTTGTTCTTTTCTCTTTCCTTTCTTCCCTTCTCTTCCCTTTCCTTTCCTTTTTGTTCTTGGGATGAAGGAATGTTGTGATCCCAGCCAAAGTTGTGTTAAGTGTTGCTATATTACCTATGATACCGGGCCTTGCTTTTCCCACTAGTATATAGCACAATCTTTTATTGCATTTTTCCTTAATATCTCTGTTTTGGTGTAATGCCAATTTTAAATATGTATGTATTGTCTCCTGCCCTTGAGGACCTTCACCAAAATGAGATGTTTTAACTAAAATGAAACACTAACAATTTCCTCCTGCCTTGCTGCTTATTTTATAATAAAAACCTTGTGCATCTATAAGACTTTGATCTTTCAAGTTTATTATCTCAAAAGTGAATTCAGAAATATTACAAATAATAATACATGATTGAAAAACAAAGGGGAAATTTCATTTGGATGAGAGCAGCTATTCATAAAATCCTTAGATAGTTTTCTTCCAGACCGAAATATTGGCAGATTCTCTCAACCAACTCACAGGACTGGTTTCAATAGAAAAATTGAATCATGGTACTTTCTGTTTCTTTGTATTTCCCTGTTTTTCAATGCAAGTTGCATGTTCAGACCAAATTCTTTTTTCTGATTATGGTAAAAAAAATTAAAGCTTTTAGAAATATAGCTATATCTACACCTATATCTATATTTATATGTATATCTTTTTGCTGCAGCTTTTTTTTGTGGCATGAGGGAGGATGCTTAATAAGAGGAATTAGTTTTCCTTCTTTTGTCAACTCTGTTAAACTAATGAAGGATACCTGGAGTGGGAATCAAGAGACTTGAGATTTATCTTAACCATGACATAAATCTCTGGGTAGCTTTAAAGCAGCATACGCCTTTTCATTGGACCTCTGTTTATCATGTGAATTAGACAGGGATCTGACTCCATTATGAGTGTTAGCCAGGAGCACATATCAGAATCAGAGAACATCCTTAAAACCCAGATTCCTGGGCTCCATTCCAGACCTACTGAATCAGAGTACCTAGGAGGGGGCAAGAGGTATTTGTAGTTTTCAAGATTGTATGGGTCCATAAATTAGCATCCTATGGACACAGGCATTCCATAAAGATTTGGTGGTTGATGGAAGAAGGAGTCTGGAACTGTGGTTCAGGACAGGAATGTAGATCATAGTGAAGCCTTGCAGCAGGAACTGGGAGCAGTTGGAAACAGCCCTGAGCAGCTGGGTGGCTGTGGGAATGGGACACCGCGGTGAACACAATGACTGGTGATGGATCACAGAAGCTAAGCCACACACCTCATCTTCTTGACCAGACTCTGCATTTGCTTGCTGTTGTCTATTTGTCTTATAATGTGCCTATGTGTGTCTGTTTGTAGTAATGATGATTGCTTTTAAAATCTATTCTTGTGTTTGTATCTAGAGCAGGAGGTAATGCATACACATTTCAAATTGGTGGCAGTACGACAAAACAGAGAAATTAAATGCAGAAAACAGTTAAAGGTTTTACATTTGTATTTAAAATACATATTTGTATTTGGAAGACCCTGCAGTCTCCCAACAGCTCTCTGAGTAGGGTAAAATCCTGGGCTGGCTTCCCCTGGTTACATAACCTAGTTTAAATGGGTCTGTGAGAGAAGAATTATAGGAACTTGGTGAGTGTGGAACCAAGCTGTGAAAGTTGGTAAGGCTGTCCTTTGTCAGGTGGTCAATTCCATTCAATTCAATCTTCATTGATAAATATCTCTGAGTGATAGTGTGCGCAGTTAAAGTATAGGTGTGAATGAAAGGAAAAGTAGAGAGGGAACAGCAAATAAGACACAGTTAATGTCTTTCTGGATTCATAAAGGAGCAAAGATAGATTTACAAACAACTATGAGAAGGAGTGATGTACTAAAGAAAGTACAGAGAAAGTCATGGAATTCATAGATGCCACTCATTGTGGCTGGGTTTCTAGAGCCACAGTGCTCTGTAAGAGACTTTCTGTAAGCTGTGGGAGTCTCTCTAGAATAAAACAGCAACAACAACAACAACAACAACGCCAAAAAACAAAAAAACAAAAACAAACACTGCCTGAATCCCCTCATTCTAGAATTTCCTTGTGCTAATTTTGGGAGGTTCATGAAGGATCTATTTTCTTACTTCATTGTGCTGGGCACACAGTAAGTAAAAAATGAATACTAGTTGAATGAATAAAAGCATGATTGATGTAGATCAAGGGAATAGTAATGAGTAATTGGTGAGGATATTAACAACTAGAATGGAGTTTATTTAGATGAGATCAGGATATGTTACTATCTCCGGATCATTACTCTGGCTAAATACGAGGCGGTAGTGTCTACCCTTTATAGATAGAAGAACTGAGGCATAGACAGGCACAGTAGCTTATTGAAATTGCGTAGAATGCAAATCCAAGAATAAATACTGATAATGACCTCTCCAATTTGCATATCAGCTTATAGTTAATCACAGTGTGAGTTGGGAGGGACAGGCATTATCTGCATTTTATAAGTGAGGACTTTGGCTCAGAGAGAGGAAGTGTCAGGCAGGTTACTGAAGGAGACAGAGGCTTAGTAAGATGAAACTGTAATAACAATCCACATTGACAAGAACTGATGGGTCCCTGACAAAATTCTCTGTGTAGATCACTTATGTACACATCAGGTTGGGGAATGCACTAAAGGAAGACAAGGAAATTAGGATGGATAGATGGGGTGGAAGGGACATGGAACTGGGCTCAGGAGATCTGGTATTGTCCTGACTCTTCCATGGATTTGCTTATGTCAACTGAGAAAAATTACTTCTTTCTCCTTAATTTCAGTTTCGTTAATGACAAAATGAAAGAGATGAGTCAAGATAATCTGTTAAGTTACGTATAGCTCTAATATGCTGACTTAAATATAGGTGGAATATCTTTTATCTAAAATGCTTGGGAGCAGAAGTATTTCAGATTTTCAGGTTTTTTTCAGATTTTGGAATATTTGCATATATATAATGAGATATCTTAGGAATGGGACTCACATGTAGAAACAATTTTTAAATGCTTCATATACACCTTATGCACATAGACTGAAGGTAATTTTATACAATAGTTTAAATAATTGTGTTCATGAAACAAAGATTGAACCATCAGAAAGCAAAGGTGTCATGTCAGCACTCAAAAAGTTTTGGATTTTGAGCATTTTGGATTTTTGGATCGGAGTGGTCATCCTATATATAATATTGCATATTAGAAAATAATGACAGGCTGAAGCATTTTAGAATAATATGATACTTGTTGATGTTTATGATTCTTAATTTCTTTTTTTTTTGAGTTGGAGTCTCACTCTATCGCCCAGATTGGAGTGCAGTGGCCGCTCCCAGCCACTGCAGCCTTGACCTGCTGGGCTCCGGCGATACCTCCGCCTCAGCCTTCCAAGTAGCTGGAACTACAGGCGTGTGCTACCACACCTGACTAATTTTTTTGATTTATTGTAGAGATGAGGTCTTGCCAAGTTGCCCAGGCAGGTCTCGAACCCGTGGGCTCAGGCAATCCACTCACCTCAGCCTCCCAAGATGCAGGATTACAAGCTGAGCCACCAAGCCCAGCTGATTCTTAATATTCTTTAGAGATAAAAGTTTGTTTAAAATAATTACACCCCTGAGATCCTTCAATATTGGGGGTATAAAAAAGATAGATGATTGAGAAACAGTGTTAATGACTGGAACTTTTTATGTTATTTTCATTTTATAATATATTTCACAATATAACATTTTCCATTTCACCTAATCATGGGGTGAAAAATGAAGCATGTGGCAACATCTCCTCGGCTCTTTTCTTACCTGTCCTCAAAAGCAGTGATGAAATAGGAGCCAGTCACTTCACCTCCACTAGTTTTATCCCATATATAGAATCAATTTCTTCATCTAAAGATAGAAATAAAATGACCAGCCTTGTCCACTCTCAGATAAGTCTTACATTGATCATGTGAGATAACCTGTGAAAAAATATTTTGTAAACTCTAAGGGACTGTACAAAGGCTACTCTAGGCTTGGGGAATTATTATTAACACATGTCAATAGCATTGGTACATTTATGTAGAGACTGTGGTGAACTATCCTTTCCTGAATTACTCACCTCTGGCCTCAAAGTTGGCTTAGGAAAGAAACTGAACCTATTTCTCTTAGTTTTGTCTGAATCTCTTCGTTACCTGGCTTGCCTCCCAGAACCTCATCAAAATGAAGCATGAACCAGCTGGGTTGTCCAACTTGGAATGAAAGGAAACACCATTATGGCCTCACCTTTGGTGGGTGCTTGACGTGTCTAAAGGAATTTTATTTACCTGACCTGATTATCCACTGGTTCACATGATCACATTTGTGTGACCTTGAAGAAGTCATATCTCCTCTCTAGGCCTGAGTTTCTTGCTCTTGCAAATTTTAGGAGACTTAACAGCATGATTTCTGAAATTCTATATGCCCTTTTGATTTAACAAGCTTTTCAAATGAAGGGTTTGTTCACATACAAAACAGCGTCAGGACCTCTCCAGTACAAGTGTACTTGAAGGTAACATTTCACGGTGCTGGCAGGTGAGGGACCACGTTGGGTGACCTGGCACTGACTTTTTTCCTTTTTCTTTTTTTTCCAGCTGAGCTGAATGGGCTGATGTGAACATGAGTCCTGCTGTGCTTCCTGAGAGATGAAGCTGACTCAGAAATGTTGAATGCAAGGTGCTTGGTCGTTGTGAATCAGAGGGCTCTGGGTGAAGATTGGAGTCAGTTCTAAGACAAGCTGAAGCACTGTGCAGCTTGCCCCTGGGAAGGCTACTGGGCCTCACTACCCATGCAGACTGAGCCCCGGCACTGAACTATGTACTCCAGATGTCTCATCTTTGAACATGATGGTCATTGCATACTTACCAGTTAGGGAACTTTTGTAACTAGATAAGATAATGCTTGGACATAGTAGGTTAAAACCAAAAGAAAAGCAAGAATATTATTATTATAATAGCAAGGCAGTGGTTTCTGTTGGGTAGGAGGGAGGGAAGGGACACACAAGGGCTTCTGGCTCTGATAAGCTTTTTCATTTAACTGGATGGCATTTACGTGGAAGGTCACTTTATATTTATTCATTAAAATGCACATTTACTGTTTTATGCACCTTTCTGTGTTCATGTTTACTGTACAATATCAAAATATCCAATATTACCTTGTGCGTATAAAGCATGTAATGAACCTGGCAAAATATAAGCATTTAGTAGATGTTTTTATTGGAACAATTGCCACCAGCCGACTGAAGCAAGTCAAGAAGAATACCTCTCATCTTACCATCAGATCTGGTCAGGCAGGGTTTCAACTCTATCCCTGACCCTTACTGTCAGTATAGAAAATTTATTTCTGTCTGAGTCTTTCTTTCTTTTTTTCTTTTCTTCCTTCCATTCATGCATTCATTCATTCATTCTTCTTCTCTCTTTACTTCCTTCCTTTCTCACATCCCCCCTCTTCTTTTTTCCTTTCTTCTTCCCTCTTTCCCTTCATTTTTCCTCCCTCCCTCCTTCCCTCCCTCTCTTCTTTCTTTTTTTTCTTTCGCCCCTTCCTTCCTTTTTTCCTTCCTTCCTTCCTTCCTTTCTTCCTTCCTTCCTTCCTTCCTTCTTCTCACAATCTTTTTAATAGCTTATTAAGCCCTGCTATATGATCAATACCATTAAACATTAAGTCAAAGATCAAATGACAAGGTTCCTTTCCACTTTTTGAGAAGTCATTCTGGGTAACAAACATGTAAACAGACTAGTACTGTAATGTGTTAGAAAAGCCAGGCAATATTGTTCTATGTCTAAACCTGAAGGTGCTATTTTATAGGTACATGGCACATCCTCAGAAGTGTTGGTTGCTATCAGAGGGTCTTAACTGGCAGGTCTGTGGGGCTGGGGGGTTCTAAGCTAGCTTCTGAAAAACAGATGTGATGTTAATTGACAAAACAGAGTCTGCAGGGTGTTTCAATTCCACCTATTTTGCCTTTCCAGTAGAGTGATCCTCCCACCATCTGGAAGTGTGAAAGTAAGGGCTAATGGCTACGGCGGACCTGGGAGGACAAGATTGCCTTGTGTTGGAAAGGTGTGCTTATCTGCTCAGGTACACCATGCATTCTTTAAACTATGTTCGAACATTGTTACTCTGTAAAGATTTCAGAATAAACTACTTTCCTTGATTTTAAAATTTAAAAAGTAAAATGAGTTTAACCTCCCCCAGAGATTGAAACATGCTGTAGCAGTTATAATCTTGGATTTCTGTCTTTTGTGGGATAGCATTTTGTGGATTTGTGGATTTCTGTCTTTTGTGGGATAGCATTTTGTTTTAACAGAATTTCTTCTTTAAATGTTTTATTTAGTTTGTCATGCGCCTTGTTAATTATTTCTTCACAAGAGGCTCATCTTCTAGTCATTCTACTCATAAAGAGCAGGACTAGCTTCAAAACACAATACTAATATAGGGGATTATTATAATATTCACATATTATTAATTAATACGTGAATCAACGTACTAAATAAATCACAAGACTCATTTAAAAACATTTGGTGTCTATGCTAATCTTTAGTTCCAAAAAGTTTAGACGTCATGTCTGGATGCATATCCAGACTTCTCACCAGAAGCTTGATGGAAAGCCAGAGCATCAGCATCCAGGGGCAGACAAGATGACTTCCCTAGGGCTTTGTAACATGGGAATACACAAACAGCAGTCTTCTAGATCTTACTGCTCTCGTTGGTTTCCTGTCTCCTTCCTGTCACTCCCCAAGTTATTCAGCCCCTTTTGCTGGACCTGTTATCTCAGATTCCCATCACTCTCATTGCTGAATATCTACATGTGTTCTCTAGCAGGATTCCCTCTCCTTCACAACTCTTTCCCCCAATTTTTTACTCAGTGATCTATTTTTCACTCAGGATCAGAAGATTACTAAGACAGTCTTACCCCTCAAGGAGTCAATAGGCCAGAACACAGAAAAATTTCTGAGAATCTGTTGAAAAGTATGGACCCTCTCTACAAGAAAAATTGCATATACCACCTTTAGAAAATTCCCTTAATCTTGGATTGTGGTGCCCAGAGTAAGAAGGCTTGTAAGAACTGATGTAATAGAAATATAAATTTGGTAGAATTGGGTCACTACTGAACTAAATTCCTATTTACCCAGATTTAGTCTTTGAGTTACGTGATATGATATGATAGATAAAATATGGCAGAACAAAAACAAATGAGATAAGGCAATGGAAAAGTTTTTGTAAGCTATCAGAATAAGGTATTATTATCCCCAATAAGTAGTTGAAGTAAAGACAAGTGAACTTAGTCTTTTTAGATAAACTTAACAGTATTTACCATTATCTGCTTCTGCTTCCCTTCTGGAAGCATAAAAGACTATATGTCGTCGTCTCTTTGTAGTTGAGTAGGACTATATGATTAGTCTTGGAAGTGACATCTGTCACCTCAGGGTGAGATAGTGAAATTTCACCCACTTGTAATTTTTTAGCCTGAAATTCTCTTTCCTGTCAGGAAGGAGTCTTCATGTTCATATGATAAGGCTACACAATTGAAACAGATTGCATTGCTGAAAAGCCACAAGAGCATTGCTCAAACTTGCACTGAAACTTGCATGAATGAGATATAAACCTGTATGTTATGCCACTGAGATTTTTGGAGTTGTTTATTACTTCACCATTACTGGTTTACCGTGACTAATACACCCCCCCAAGGGTATGGCATTGAAGAAGAGAGGCATGTTGATTTTCATGGATCTCTTTCTTTCCTTTTTTTTCCTTTATTTTTTGAGCAATAGGGTTTTCCTTGTGTATATCTCTTACTGTCCTCCTCTACAAAACATAGAGCAGAATAAAAATGTCAGCCACATCTATATGTCAAAATAAAAATAGCAACATTTTAACCTCTCTTGTCAGAAATGTTGGTGACTCCAATTTTAAAGAAATAATTGGTTACAAGTGCCTTGTAGCCATTGATAAAAAATGTGTGTTTTAGTTCTTTCCCTAGGAAATTGCATGAGTGGCGTGCAGGAGAGAAGAGGGTCAACACATGACCGCTAATGTGATTAATTAAAGGGCTTAGTATAAATGGCTGGTGGTATTTAGTGGTACCTTGGAGAGATTAATGTTGGTTAAACACATGGGTAGAGGGGGCAGATTAATGAATGATTCAGTGGCTGTAAAAGATGTTGGATTATTTTTCAGTGCTGCAATTAGTAAATATCTCTACCTCCACATTACATGTGAGGGATCTCACTTTAATCCTTTAAATGCTTTCACCATCTGTAATTAGGCAATTAGTTCTGGGAGCAATGTAGCACATACACTAGGAGAAAGAAAAACAACAAATGCACATGAATAAATAAGAGCTATTTATTTTATATCAAATGAGTACTTTCTGTTTCTTTTCTTGGTAAGATATAGCAATCTTCCCAGAAGCCTTACTACTTTTCCACAGAGTTGGAGACCGAGTTTTGTCTTCCACACAAAAGCACTGGAGATAGCACAGAACTGGGAATCTATGGCGCTTCATTAACTGCCTTTTAGCTAATTTCTAAGCAAGTATCAGAGGAGAGCTTAAGACTGGGCCCTGGAAAGTCATTCATAAGCAGACACACTAGATCTGAGAACAGGCCATGGCTAATTCTTTTTGATAAAAAAACTCACTGTACTTTTGAGTCACTCTGTTTCTGATGCTTGCTTCTTTTCCTCCCTTCCTTCAATTATTCCCATTCTTTATTCCTCATTCTGTGACCTTTTCTTGACTTTGCAGCAGGGCTAGATGCCTTAAGATGTTTAAGTTCTTGCCTTTGAGAGGTTCACAATTTATTTGGAGTTTGAAAAATGAGGCACAGATCAGTGAAAAGTTAACTAATTATAAGGCACTATAAAACTTGTACCAAATTGGTGAAGCGTAAGATGAGCTCTATACAAAGGCCTTTGGGCCACTGGCTTCAGAACCATATTTTCTCCTTCTTGTGTCTTCCAATCTCTTCCAACACTCACTTGCATTTTCTTCTCCAGATCCATGGGCTTTGCCCACCACAGTATATAGCTTTGAACTTTGGTGATAATGAAGCTGCAGATGGTTTTAAAATATATATTATTTTGTCTATGAAATCAGTAACACAAAGACGGCAGTTACTAATTTGGAAAGACAATTTTCAAACAGATTCAGTATGATAAGAAAATGGGTGATTGTTCTTTGTTCCTTAAATTTCAAGAGATGAGACGTCCTCTTTGGAAAAGAGAACAAAAAGACTAAGAGAACCTACAAACATAGAGATTATAAAAGTTAGAAAAGCAAGGAACATATATGTATAAATCACCACCTCATATCCAATACTTAGCACAAGTTACTCAGTTATTTGTTAAATAAACAAATGAATAGTGAGAGTTAGTGGAGTAGGAGAAAAGAGATAAAAGGCCCCAAGGGTGGGTGTCAAAGAGTTTTTGAAGTGGAGAACTGAGGGAACTTTGAAAATGAATCACCATTATTGTGAAGGATATTAAGAAGAACATTGATAGTGAAAGAGACAGGGTAAGATACATGATACACATATATTTACTTTGCCTTGGCTCATCATACATTGTGATTCATACCTGTTGTCCCAGTACTCTGGGAGGCTGAAGCAGGAAGATTTTTTGAGCCTAGGAGTTCAGGACCAGTTTAGGCAACATAGTGAGATTTTGTCTCCACAAAAAATCAAAAATTACCTGGGGATGGTGGCATATGTAGGCCTGTAGTTCCAGCTACGTGGGAGACTGAGGCAGAAGGATTTCCTGAGTCTAGGAGGTCGAGGCTGTGGTAAACTGTGATAATGCCACTGCTCTCCAGCCTGGGTGACAGAGTATATTGCTCAGGTAGTTCAAGACTCTTAGTCTCTCTCCAAGTATCCATGAAAAGTTCTGCCAGTTTCTTGGGGTGGTGGAGATTATAGTAGTTAATATTTATTAGTGCTTACCATGTACTAGGTATTGTTCAAGAACTTTGCATTTAACATTTATTTTTAATTGTGATAAGAACATTTAACATTTACTTTGCTTTAAGGTGCTTTCTCAAGAGACTGTAGAGATTTTAAGTATTGTACTTTATGATGTTTAGTTGGTGGTAGTAAACTGTTTTTTGTTTTTGGTTTTTTTTAAATATGATATTGCTCTGAGATGGAGCCATGTGGGCCCCTAGGATTTATTTATTTTCTGCCACTGTTTAAGAGTGCTCTCTTTGCTAGACAATGTCCTACGTGTTTTATGAGTGATATCTCACTGAATCCTCATCACACCCCTCTTGGATTGATATTACTAGGTAGATATTATTTTACCCATTTTATTGATAAAATAACTAATGCCAAGAAATTTTAAGTAAACTGCCTAAGGAGATACTGCACATTAACTGTACATCTAAGATTTAATCTCATACTCAAAAAGACTATTCTCTTAACTAGCTCTGTGATCCTATGGTTAAATTTATGTGTGCCACAGTGTTTCCAGGAAGTGACAAAATTAGTAATGGATATAATTATACAAGATTCTTCACCAGTATGGAATTAAATGTTTTAGAAGAGCCTTTAAAAAGTCCTCTCCTACTATGAAGACACCTAAAGGGTTGGCTTCTGTGATCTGCTTGGTGTATTCCTCTCTTCTTATGTGGCTCAGCTACCATAAGCTCTGGAGAGGATACAACTCTCTTTTACAAGTCTATAAGTCTTGTAATTGATGTACTAACACTGAGCCAATCCCTGAGGAGACAATGTCTGCATGAGTTGGAAGACTTGGTGTGGAGTTAGCCCACTGTCCATTTTCTGTGTGTCCTAATGCTATTAGCAAGTTGACTTGCCTCACCATGCTGCCCATATCCAACTGAGTGTAATAAATGGAATCAATGGAACTTTCTTCACAGTAAAATGTCTTAGTGCTCTTACTTCATTCTCATTCTCCACTTATCTCTCTGTTATTTCATCTACTTAATTGCTAGTTTTTTTGTTTTCTATCTTGTTTCTATTCTCAATCTATGCTTGATTTCTCTATTTTGCCTCCTAGTACCCTTTTTGGACAGATTTCCACTTTTCATCCTTTCTTCATGCATCCATTCATCTGGCAAACATGTACTAGCACTTATGCTAAGCCCTGGCTGCACAGACATGAAGGAGGCATCATGCCTACTTTCAAGGAGCTCACAGTGCATGGAGAGAGAAAGACATGTGGACAGTTATGCTGATGTTTGTCAGGTGTCATGTAAAATGAAATCACAAGTTACTGAAGAGGCTCAGGAAAGGCATGCTTTAATGTGGGCCAGAGCAGGTGCATATTGAAGGCTGGTAAGAAGTGACATAGCCTCCGTTTAGAAGGGTGAGATTGGTATCCAGATTTCTCTGTTTTCCTGCTTCTGTCACCCCAGGTAACTACTTGGCCTAATGAAACCCTCAGCATGGGAATTCATTCCTAGACTTACCTTAGGATATTTGAACAGCTTTTGTTCAGGGTGTACCAGAAAATGAAAGTTTGGAACATTTTTAAAGTAGTACAATTTCATGTTTTAATAATTTGTTGCTAATATATGCAAATTCAGTTACTTAAATAAAAACTTCACATCCAGGAACCTTGCCAAATTAATTAATTCTAGTAGATTATAGTGTCTTCTGTATTTTCTACATACACAATCCTGTTATCTACAATTAAACTGTATCTCACAAGTACATTATACATTATTATGTTGTGTTTTTTCCCATACTTTTCCTCTTTAAATTGTAGTTTGAACATTTTTTATTAACCAGTCTTCCAGTTCATAAATCCTATATTTAGTAGTGTCCAATCTGTTGTTAAACCCATTCATTGAGTTTTTAATTTGGTTTATTATATTTTAATTAAAAAATTATCTATTTAAATTATTTTTGTAGATTCTAATTACCTATAAAAGTTCTTCTGCTTTTAGTCTATTTTGCCCATCTTTTTTTATTTTAAAAGATGAGGTGTCTCACTCTGTCACCCAGGCTGGAGTGCAGTGGCACAATCATAGCTCACTGCAGCCTTGAACTCCTGGACTCATGTTATCCTTCTGCCTCAGTCTCCTGAGTAGCTGAGATTACAGGCATGTGCTACCACTTCTGGCTTGCCTCTGTTTTTTTATTTTTATTTTCTTCAACATGTTTTTCAATATATAGTCCTTTTAAAGTCATTGTCTAATTCTCTGATTCTCTTAACTCTGCTTCTGGCATGTTTTTCTTCTTTTAGTTTTTGGTCATACAATGCTGTATATTCACATGCCCATTAATTTTGATCAAGGTCTAGACATTGTATATAAAAATTAGTAGAATCTCCAAATGATGTTCTGTTTCATGAAGCACTAACTACTTTGCGTGACCGAGCTGGGTTAAGACTGGGTGGGAGTGTCCCTAAGGCTTAGTCTGCCTCTGGTTTGTCCCTATTGCTAAGGTGTCACCCTCTTTCTTAGAAAGATTTTCAACTTTCTTAGAAGCAAAAATTCTGAAAATGTAATTTCAAATTTACTGGAGGTGGAGATTCACCATTATTACCTGAAAACACTGGGTAGGTTGTGTTTTGGTTTGGTTTGGGAAGACACAACCAATCAACAGATAAACAAAATCCTGGAATTTTCAACTGAGAACCTGGTGGCAGATAATGGAGATTTCCAATTGCTCTTTTGAGAGGCGTTTGGCTTACCTGTTTAGGAGGCCAGTTTCTTGAGGCTGAGACCAGGTTTGGGATTTCAGGTAGTTCAAGTCTCTTACTTTGTTAGTCTCTCCCCAAGTAATCATGGAAAGCTCTGACAATTTCTTGGGGTGAGACGAGTTATACTAGTTAACATTAATTAGTGCTTACCACATAGTAGGCATTGTTTCAAGAACTTTGCATTTAACTTTTTTTTAAATTGTGGTAAGAACATTTAACATGAGATCTACCCTCTTAAATAATTTTTTAAGTGCACAATACAGAATTTTTAACCATCGTCACAATGTTGTATAGCAGGTATTCATAAAATGCTAATTGATGGTTGAATGGATAAAGAAAAGGTGGTATATACCTATAATGAAACATTAGTAAGTCTTAAAAAGGAAGGTATTTCTGACATATGCAACAACATGAACAAACCTGGAGGACATCATGCTAAATTAAATAGCCAATCACAGAAAGAAGAATACTACACTATTCATTCATAGAAAATATCTAAAAGAGTAAGACTTATAGAAACAGAGAGTAGAGTGGGGATTGACAGGAGCTGTGGGAAGGGGAAATGGGAAACTACTGTTTATGCAATATAAAGCTTTAGTTTTGCTGGTTGTTTTATATCCCAGTAGTGGCTCTTTGTCAGGGCCCAGACCTGGGTCACCAGCCCCTAGCTCTTCCCAGATGGGCAAGTGTGGTGGAGGCCTCTGTGAAAGTCAAGGACTCCCATCTCTCATCTGTGGTTCTCATGGCTCTTCTTCCCCCAATGGGTTTTGTTTTTTCATCCCTAGGAGCCTGCAAGGAAATTCCATTCTGCTTTTTTGAAAATTTCACCTAACCTTTCAGTCTCCTGCCCTGTGCACTTTTAGAATATGTTTGGATGGCATTATGTTTTTATAAGGTTGTGAGGTAAAAAACTGACTCTTTGAGGCCATGCAAATATCCAAATTTATCTCTGCAACCCTTTGCACTGAAATCAGTTTCATGGTTTCTGTCTCACAACAGAGGTCCCCTTCCCGTCCTACCCATTAAGGTTATCAGCCATCAGCTCACATCCAGAATCTACAACTGTGTCCAGCAACAGCTGAAAGTGCTCAAATTGTAATTTACTTGGAACATCTTATTGTGCTTTGTCGTCTTTTTTTCCTAGATTTTTGAAATGGCTTTTAAACATCAGAAATACACTTTTGATCTCCATTCACTGTGATCTGCAGGGGGCTTCCTTCTCAGGAGACGGTCTTTCTTCCTCATTGCTTCTCTGATTCTTTGAAATTCCAATTTGTTTCTTTAATTTACCTGGCTTTTCTCATTGCTTTTGGTGGAATAATTCCTGTGTCTTGAAAATCTTCCTCTTTCTTAGAAGCAAAATCCTCAAAATGTAATTTCGAATTTACTGGAGGTGAAGATTCAATGTTATTATTCTCTTAAATCGGAAGGTTAGAAAGACCCAAACAACCAACAAATAAATAACTTCGGGAGGGCAGTCAAGATTTTACATCCAGTTACTGTGCAGTTAACTGAAAATTTTTAAATAAACAAATCAATATATAGCTTTCTGCTATTTAGTATGAAACAACTCATTGGACCCAGTGCCCAGTGACAGAGCTGTTTCTATTAATCTCTATGTTTGGAAGAAATTAAAATTTCTTCCCTGCTCCATTTTTTAAGAGGAAAAGATTGGACACCAAACATCACCTGTTTCACCAGTGATTTTAAAATATCCAAAAGAAACAAAAGAAAATTTAACCTTCTAAATATTTAAAGGAATAGAACAATCTTTCTTATTCCCTGATTCTTTTAAGACACATTTCTTAATTTTAATTTTAATACTACTCTAACTTTGTGAGAGATGGTTAGCATCTCTTTTTTGAGGAAGGACAACTTTATTTCCCATTCTTGGCCTTAGTGTCTCTGTACCTAAGATGAAGGGGTTGGATTAAATGATAGCTAAATGTCATTTTACTGACTCCCTTATGAGATTTGCTTTTGAAATTCACACGTTTTTTTCCCCAATACATATCTCAGTAAATTAATTTGCATAACCAAACTTACCCCCTAAAACTTGGATGCCAGTGATTATAATACTCCCCTTACCTAGCCTTGACCATTATCTAGAACTTGTGTAGCTTTATAAAACTATAGTAGTGGGCCATTGCCTTGCTGGACTCCATTGTGGCCTTGTGCTCTTTGAGCTATGGCTGTCACCATGCTTCCTGACTTTGGCCCCCTCCCCCACCTAAGGGAGGTGAATAGTTTCTCTCTCTCTCTCTCTAATTTGCTTCTCAATACACTACATTTTCTAATCTAAAGAAAAAATCTATAGTAGTGTAGTCCTCATACAGAAAATCATCATTATAATTTATGATGCTTTGTAAAGCAAGATTCACTTCAGAAAACTTGGCTGGGGCTATTCTAACTAACAGTCACAATTGAATAAACCTTCATTCATCCAAAGCTAAGCCAAAGTTGATTTAGGCTTCAAGGTTAAATTGTTGTAGTGATTAACTGGTTTGATGAAATAGACATTGAATAATACATTTTTTAATGTTTCAACATTGTAATTTACTTGGAACATCTTATTGTGCTTTGTCTTTTTTTCTGGACATTTTGAAATGGTTTTTAAACTACAGAAATATGTTTTTGATCTCCATTCACTGTGATCAACAGAACCACAGATGTTTCTCTGTTAAAGGCATTTTTGAAAGTTTCCTTGTCTGGATGCAATGCAGTACAGTCCAGATAATACAGTTATTCCAGGAGGTATTGTGATCCTATGCTGCTTTCTCAACAAGCCCAAGACAGTATGCAGTGGATTAAGGGTTATGAGATTTGGGTTCTAGTCTAGATCTACTACCAACCAACTCAAAGACCATTCAGAATCACTTTCTCCCCCACTGTGAATCTGACTTAATGTAAAATTGAGGTGTGTTTTGGAGGAGGAGGTAGAAGGTGGCAGCTTCAGTATTTCTTAAGAGGGGACAGGAAGGGGAAAGCACCATTTTCCTAGGAAACTTTGGGAAGCATGAAGGCATTCTTGGCTGTCACAATGAATGATTGAAGGTGGGAGATGTGTGTGTTAAGGCAATTGGAAAACTTATACCAGGTGTGACAACTTCCCAGATACTAAGGAATTTTATCAATCAAAATGCTAACGAGTCCTTCCCCTCTGAGAAACTCTAGCAAATGATCTCTAATGTTGTATTCCCTGTCATTAGTATTCTTCAAAAAACTCATATTGAGCCTTAGATTGCTTTTTCGTAGCAGCCCATTCTAGGTAGAACTCTCCAGAGATAAGATTCAGGGTTTTAGTCCAAGAGTTTCTCATCTTACCTTGCTTAGACATCTCTGATTATAAGTCAAGATTCCAAAAACATTTTTCTATAGTTATGTGGTAACTATGTGTGTGTATATATATGTATATATGCTAGCTTCATTCTCTGGTCATTTTTATCTGATTCTAGTTTTCTTTTTCTTTTTTTCCAAAAAAGAAAGGCCATGAGAAACATTGTCCTCCTGAAGCAAAACTGTCTTCATCAAGCTAAAAACTTAATTTTCATAATTTTTTTAAATGAAGTCTTTTGTAGTCTGCCCAAGGAGATTAGAATCAGGTTTGAGGAGAACAGGTGGAAGATTGAAGGACTGGGGTGCAAGTTAGACAACCGTGAATTCTTCCTCTACTTCTTTTTCCTTAGCTATGTATCTTTTCTTGTTCCACTAAGGTTGAAAAATCCCTCTCAAAAACTTTCAATTGGTATAGACTTACTTCATGAAGTAAGGCACAGAACAAAAGAAATGAAATCAATTGACTATCTCAATACCAGTCCTTGACAACATTGTGAGGGTTTTTGTTCTTCTTCCTAGTTTGTACTTTCTCCACTCCCACATACTTCCTGCCAAAGACAATGATTCCCATGTGCTTTTAAATGTTCAGAGTCTTGTCTGGAACATTATCTCTCTGATTCTTTCTATTAACAATTGTGCCTAAGATCTTCCTCAGCTCCCTTTCAAACATTTCATCTTAAAATTTTAGAGCTGGAAGGCAACTCTAAGATAGTCTGAAACAACCACCTCATTTGATAGATAAGACTGGCACTGTCAATAGAAATATAAAACAAGCATGCATGTAATTTCAAATTTTCTAGTAGCTACTTTAAAAAAAAACAGGTGAAATTCCTTTTAATTACATATTTAAATCAGTTTAATATAGTGGCCCTCAACCTTTTTGGCATCAGGGACTGGTTTCGTGGAAGACAATTGTTCCACAGACTGGGGCAGGAGGGATGGTTTTGGGTTAAGTCAGATGCATAATATTTATTGTGCACTTTATTTCTATTATTATTACACTGTAATATATAAGAAAATAATTATATAACTCACCATTAAAAAAAGAGATGTGGATGGACATGGTAAATAAAATAATGAGTGGGCCATCTGCAGACTAAAATGTGTCAAATTCTGGCTTAAAACTTGCCACCAGCCAACAGACACATGAAAAAATGCTCAGACTTACTAATCATCAGAGAAATGCAAATGAAAACCACATTGAGATACCATCTAACTCCAATAAGAATGGCCATAATTAGTAAAACAAAAAACAACAGATACTGGTGAGGATGTGGAGAAAATGGAACGCTTCTACGCTGTTGGCAGAAATGCAAAATAGTTCAACCTGTATGGAAAACAGTGTGTCAATTCCTAAAAGAACTAAAAATTAACTGATAAGCTTCCGCAAAGCCAAAGAAATCATCAAGAGTGCAGGGAGCCAGCACAGGCTGGGGAAAAATATTTGCCAACACTATGTATGACAAAGGTCTAACATCTAGGATCTACAAGGAACTCAAACGTGCTGAAAAGAAAAAAAACAGCCTCATTACAAAGTGGTCAAAATATATGAATAGACAGTTCTCAAAAGAAAATATATGAGCAACCAACAGATACATGAAAAAAATGTTCGGCCTCACTAGTCATCAAAGAAATACAAATTAAAACTACACTGAGATGCCACCTAACTCCAGTCAGAGTGGCCATCATCAATAACTCAAAAAATAACAGATGCTGGAGAGGATGTGGCGAAAAGGGAACACTTCTACACTATTGGTGGGAGTGTAAACTAGTACAGCCTCTGTGGAAAACTGTCTGGCTATTCCTAAAAGTTCTAAAAATCAACCTTCCATATAACCCTGCAATCCCCCTACTGGGAATATACCTGGATGAACTCAAATCACTATTAACAATAGCAAGAACATGGAACCAACCGTGCTGCCCGTCAAAAGAGGACTGGGTTAAAAAAATGTGGTACATATACACATTGGAATATCATACAGCCATAAAGAAGAACAAAATCATGAACTTCGCAGCAACCTGGATGGACTTAGAGTTTATAATACTGAGTGATCTTTCACAGAAACAAAGAACTGAGTATCACATGTTCTCACTCATAAGTGGACCTTGAACAACTATCGTAATACTGTAAGAAAAGGAATGACTGCAGCAGGAAACTGTGGGGGCATGGGAAGGTGGGGAGGTGGGATTGGTAATAGTGGGAAACTGCCTGGGGAAGGAGGGGCACACCTCATCAACAAGGGTAACTGTGCAATGAATATTTGTATACCTAACCCTGAATTGTACCCCACAATTTTAAAATTAAAAAATTTAAAAAAAGAAAGAACTAGAAATTGATCTTCCATACAACCCAGCAATCCTCCTTCTGTGAATATACCTAGAGGAACTTAAGTCACTCTACAAAGAAGATACCTGAGCACAAGTGTTTGTTGCAGCACTATTTACAATTGAAAAAATATAGAACCAACTGTGCCGCCCACTGAAACTGGCCTAGATTAAAAGAAAATATGGTACATATACACAATGGAATATTATGCAGACATAAGGAAGAACAAAATTATGGACTTCACAGCAATTTGGATGGATTTAGAGTCTATCATACTCAGTGATTTATCACAGAAACAAAGAACTGAGTACCACATGTTCTCACTCATAAGCAGACCCTGAACATTTACCATAATACTATAAGAAAAGGATTGGGAGTAGCCAGAAACTATTAGAGTAGGGGAGGTCACATGACATCAATAAGGGTACCTGATCTCAAACCAGGTGAAGTAGGGACCAAAGATAGGCCCAAACTTTACCTGTATGATGACCACTTGTATACCTAATCCTGAATTGTACTCCACATCTTTAAAATAAAAAATTTTTTTAAATCCTTAAAAAAAAAAACAAACCGAAAAACTTGCCACCAGATGCAGCTGTACAACTGAAATACATCCATTCACTTGCCACTCACTGATAGGGTTTTAATATGAGTCGTCAAGCAATTGATTTATTATAGTCTCCATACAGTCAAACCTCACTGCTAGTGTTAATCTGTATTTGCAGCCCCTCCCCACTGCTGGCATCACCACCTCTGATAATCAGGCATTAGATTTGCATAAGGAGTGTACAACCTAGATTCCTGGCATGTGCAGTTCACAATAGGGTTCATGCTCCTATAAGAATCTAATGCCACTGCTGACCTGACAGAAGGCAAAGCTCAGGTAGTAAAGTGAGCCATGGGGAGTGGCTCTAGATACAGATGAAGCTTTGCTAGGTCACTTGCCAGTCGCCTCCTGCCGTGCAGCCTTTTTCCTAACAAGTCATGGCCTGGGGGCTAGGGACTCCTATTTAATACATATAGAATATTATCATTTCAACATGCTTTCAATATAAAAATTGTTAAGAAAATATTAATATTTTTATATTAAAATTCAAAATTTGGTGTGTTTTTTTTCACTTATAAATATATCCCAATTAAGACTACCACATTTCAAGTGCTTAGTAGCCACATGTGGCTAGTGGCTATTATAGGAGACAGCTTAGGTTTAGAACAACAAAGTTTTAAAGGAACAAAGGATGGGCCTAAGATCAAACAAGTTAACAACAAAGCCAAGTCTCCTGTTCCCTGCTTCAGTGCTTTTCCTAAAACAGTGCCTGTTTTTTACAGTGATGATGCTTATGATGTGTCTTGAACAGCCAGAAAAATAGATTATGTAACTGTAGTAATATGGTGGTAAAAAGGAAGTTATGCCTTCAAGAGCTTTTCTTTATTTAAATTTATTATTATGTGGGAAAATTGTGATCAGACATTTTCATTTCTAGTGATACTGATGGACAAAAGAAGTTAACCTAAACTGCAATGCAAATATTTTTCTTTTTTCAGACTTCTTTGTCAATCTAATAATATAATCTATGCTAGCAATTGGTAAATTACTGTGTATTTCTATAAAAATCTATAAAAATGTACATTCCAAAATTTTCTGTTATGCTGGGAGAGATTATTCTGCATGGCTGCTGTTACCACATGGGCAGCTAGCTCTTCCATTTATGTATGTGTGATACTTCAACCCTGCAGCCCAGCCTGAAGGTTTTGCCCATTATATGAGGCCAGTTTCAGTACCACCTGTGCATGTGGGTTTCTATAAATAAGGTCATATGCCCAAGCCTGAAGTATACAATTTGATTCAAGACAAAGTAAGTGTTCCCAAGATTTAGCTTGCGTTATATTCAAAGTGGTCAAGAATTAGAATGAGAAAATGCCTCTGATACCTGACTTGAATCCTCACTTTTAAATATCACATACTCTTGAGAATATCACTTTATTTAAGTGGGGAGGGATACTATATAACCAACTTTGTAGAACTTCATTTTCTAAGATGTTTTCCAAAGAATGCTAGTCCCAAGAGATGCACTATCAAAAATGGATTTTATGGTCATTTAAATTCTATATACTCTTAAATATCCAAAATGCAAAACAGCATTTAATACTCGGGTAGTGTTGCAGGAAAACAGTTTGCTATTTAACTTGTTTTCTAAATTTTTTTTCCACCAGAGAATCATTTTATCTTTTTCCCTCCCACTACCTATTCCATGAAACATGCTTACAGAAAGTAATTTGAAGGCTTGGTAAACAAAGACATGTGAAAAGTAGTTTTATATTTGATAACAATTCTCAAGCACAGGTTGTCAAAAAAATGAATTACCATACTTTTAAGAGTCTCTTGCTGTCCCAGTATCAGTCTATAGTCTCCTTAACTCTAGACTTTCTCCGAGAAAGATACATATTTTAATGTCACCACACTATTTGCTCATCTACTTTGACACTAATTAAAGAATGGATTTAACAAAAAGGAAAATTTTGGTCACACTTGAAAAATCAGATTTTTAGATAGTAAAGGTATCACCCATTTGAGTATTTACCCCATACTGCCCTCTAACTTTCCTGCTTCTCCCACTCTCTCCATCTTCTTTTCTTGTCCTACTTCTCTTTCCTCTTTTCCTTAATCATTTCTTTTTCTTTTTCTTTTCTTTTTTTTTTTTTTTGAGTTGGCGTCTCACTCGGTCGCCCAGACTGGAGTGCAGTGGCCGCTCCTGGCCACCGCAGCCTCACCTGCTGGACTCCGGCGATCCTTCCGCCTCAGCCTTCTGAGTAGCCAGAATTACAGGCATGCGCTACCACACCCAGCTGATTTTTTGATTTATTGTAGAGATGAGGTTTCGCTGCCCAGGCGGGTCTCGAATCCGCGGGCTCAGGCAATCCACTCACCTCAGCCTCCCAAAGGCGCGGGATTACAGGCTGAGCCACCGAGCCTGGCTTCCTAAATCATTTCTAAGGACCTAACATAGTCTTTTGGTCCAGGCCAACCAAATTTTACTGGGTCCTTACTTTTGAGAAAATTCCTATGCCAGTGCTGCAATCAGAAAGATGTATCACCTAGACTTGGCTCCTAAAAGTTTTACTTTCTGGTAGAGATGATATACGTGGAACAGATTAGTCTAGCTAAGATTAAGGATAGAATAAGGGGATTCTCTGTAAGGTACAGGAAGTAGCCCAGAGGATGAAGTGATTAACCTTGACGGGAAAGGTGGAGAGGGATGTGTTCATTGAATGCTTCATGGAGTGCAAGACACCTGAACAAGTGAGTTGGCATTTCCTGGGCAGTCAAGGACAGCAAGGTGGTTCTGGTACAGAGGGCACATTGTGAAAAGTCACTGAGACAAAAAAAGAGCAAGGTAGGTGACATGCAAATTATCCACAAAAGGGGGAAAATGCCAAGAGATCCTATGGGTAGTGGCTTTCTAGCATTTTTAAGCCTTGAAAACTCCTTGACGTTTCTACATGGAAGTTCAAAATTTGCTTAGTATCTTTTCCAGTTGAAACAAGAGTACAGTTTCTACAAGGCACTATTTGAAGGCTACTGCAACAGAACACAGGCATATCTGTGTTTTCTAGTAAGCACTCAATAAATTTTTATTAGTAGAACGAAAATTTACCAAACCTAGGAAGAAAGAAAGGGGCAGATAAAAACACTTACTTTACGCAGTGTTATTTTAGATGAGAGGCCAGGATTTATCTTTATATTCAGTAACACATGTAAGCAGCTTTCAAGAAAAGGAAGTGCTGATGTACATTAGCTCCTTCTGTTATTAAGTGTGCTGGAACGTATTTTAAAAACAGTTTAGAACTAAAATTATACCTATTTATGTCTTCTATTCCTTTGAGGCCTTTTAGTAACAGACAAGTCTGAACTACATTTGTTCACGTGGAAGCAGAATGATCTTTTATTACTAAGTGCTTTCTGTTTGCATGAAAGCTATAATAAACCACTGCTGGGTACATTAGGTAGGTGTGTTCCAGTGAAATCAAAGATGGAGAAGGTATGGGTGAAAGGAAATCTCTTACAAACTTTATAAAGCTTGGGTTGACTTCTACCATCCTGTTTAGTCATGAAAGATTTAGAGAGAAAAAGCTTTGAGTTATTTTCATTGGCATCCCTAAGCTAATGTTCCTAATAGACAGCTCCGTCCTCTCATGGGTGTGTTCCATCAACAACCACCTGGAGAGAAGTATATTTAGATCTTTAGCTCTGCCCATGACAATACAGTGCCACAGACAAACAGAATATTCTGAGATGGCTTTATCAGCCTTTTTGTCCTATCTTGGCTTTTTACTGCTATTGAGACAGGAATACCAAACAAAGGTTTTGGTACATGCTATCTGTTTTGTTTGTAAATTATTACTTTTTTCCCCATAAAGTAATTCATGTTTACTACAAATGCATGTTAAAAAATACAGATATGCAAAGGGAAGAAAGTAAAGCTACTGCTGATGCTTTACTCCTAGAAGTAATTTTTACTGACATTTAGTATATCTTTTATATTGTCTTGTTTTACCTTATACATGTTATAGTGCTTCAGCAATGCTATCATGTTATGCAGATTGTTTTGTAACCCATAGTTCTACAGCATAACTTCTACATGAATGCCTGCTATATCGTTATAAGGATAGATTTCACTTTATTTAAACAAACAACTCATTTTTAAACATCTGGCTTCCAGTCTTGCACCATTATGAGCAATGTTGCAGGAAATATACTGTTCATTAAATTTTGTACTTATTTATGCTTATCTCCGTAGAATAATCTACTCAAGTGGAATTTCTGGGTCAAAGTCTGCACACACTATCACTTCTGTTGACATGCTTTATAAAACTGTTCTCAAGAATGGAGGTTTTTCTTGTGTATATGCCAAAAGTAAATGTATAAGAGCACTTATTTCCAATCAGCATTGCTAGTTCAAGTAAATGTTTCAGTCAGTTGAATATTGTTTAGATTCATAGGACTTGATATCTTCTTCTGTACATTGGGTGTAGTAAAACATATACTCAAGGGAAACTGGTTAGGGTTCAATGAGACAAGTGAAGCAGAGGGGCCTTTTTCAGAGTAAGGGCTAAGTAACGTGTCCAGAATTGACTTAAATTCATTTTGAGAACCCAGTTCATAGACATAGCACAATGGGTTTTATGTTTGAACTGTAGAAGCTTTAGGATAAGGATGAAGTCATGTATTAACCATGATGATTCTATGCATCCTGAGGGAAGTCCCCTATTGGGTAGAGAGAAAGCGATGCCTCAGGATAGAAATTGGAGACTCCAAAGGGTGGGAGGTGAGTTATAAGGGGGGTGAAGGATGATAAATTATTTAATGGGCACAATATACCTTACTCAGGTGATGGATATGCTAGAAGCCCAGATTTTACCACTACGCAAGATATCCATGTAATAAAAATGAAATTGTAACCCTGAAACTTATTTATTGAAACAAATTTTAAAATAAATAAATAAATGGCAACTTTGTTTTTTCTTACCCAGCACATGGGTTGTATGAACTGGGTCCTGTTTCATACCAAAAAGTCCTATATAGATCCTTTCTTAAAAGATTGCCACTTTAAAATATTATTTCTTATTTTTTATTATCTATTTATTTATTTATTTATTACTAAACTTCAAATTGTGGCACTTGAGTACTAACTTTTACCTTACAAAATTCATAAACTTACACAGCACTATGTGGCTCACAAAGCACTTTTACTGTTTTGCCTTGAATAGTTGCCAATATTAGTTCTTAATGAAGACCAGCAGTTTTCCTTCCATCTCTCCCTCTCTATTTCCTTGTGTGTGTGTATGTGTATGTGTGCTTTCTTTTTCAAGTTACTAAAGTGGGGAATGTTTTGGGAATTAAATAACAAAAGGCAAGACTTCTGTTGAGTTCTCACCTAGATTTCTTGATGGGCACTCCAGGACCCACTCTTTCCCCAGTGTGCCCTTTCCAAATGACCACCAAAAGACTTTGATTGAGTCCTAGCATCAGTAAAACAGGTTCAATACTCATAGTGAGCCTGTTCCAGGGACTGACCTTATGTACCCTTAGGAAATGACTCATATCGATCAATTTGCATTTGAACCTTTCTGAGGTTGTAGCTAAAGGCTAGCAGCAGCTAGTAATGATACAGTGACACTCTATAGAAATAGAAATGGTTAAAGTCAAGGACCAGTGTGCCGAAACAGTGCCTTTAAAGCAAGAGAAAACCACTATGAACATAATTAATTCCTTCATCCATTAAATAATTAATTGGTTCATTCTGAAACAAGGTGACCTCTACTTGCTAAAGGGATGTAATTGTCATGCACATTCTATCACTAGAATGCAAACGCTCAGTCTCTTTGCTACCCTCATCCCTATACTCTCCCGTCAATAATGAGCAAAAGCTCTATAGAGTATCTTTCTACTCTCTGTCCTGGATCTTAGGGGCGAGGGTAGGGGGATAGGGGGATTCATTTTTGCAAAGTGGTGGCTGAGAAGGAGGTGACCTTGGTGAGTTGCAGCCAAGCACAACAACTGGTCCAAGTCCTCCTCCCACAGTGGCCACAGACCCAGGATATCACCAATTTTTATTGAAATGAGTCTTCAGTTTGGGGCTGCCCACTCTTCAGGGTTGTACCTAGGAAAGAGGTGACAGCCAAACTGGCAAAGGCACTCAAATTTAAAGGTCATTCAGCTGAGACAGGCCATTGGTAATGCTGCCATTTATAGGGCATGGGACATTAGGAATGCTGGATGGTGTGTAGCGGGGTGTCGGGTGGTTGTCTCTAGTTGACTGGAGCTATCAGGAGCAGGGGCACTGAAGGCTCACCCATGAGAGACTGGATCTACTTCCAGTGCTATTATATGCTTGTGTCTCATGCCATTAGCCAGAAAACAAAAAGTTGTAGCTCGCGATTAACTGTTTCAACTTTCCACTGTGGCTATCTCTCAAATGGCTGAGCTAAGACATAATCAGGCATTTGCTGCATCAGGAACCCAGATTCTCTACCCCTTTCCCTTCCTGGTATGAGCTTTTCTTTTGAAAAATTTAATATACAAAGGGTTCCATCAGATTTTTTTAAATCAAGAAGATGAATCTAACGACCACCCTTCTTAATAGGCCACCCATAGGATTCCAAAGTGACTCTTGTTCCAGCCAATATTGTGATAGGATCTTAACTGCTCTCTTGAAAAAGGAGAGGAAAAATAAAAAGTCTGATAAATAGCCTCCATTCATCTATCTATTCATTTGTATATTAAATTCAAGGATTGGAGGTTGTAAATAAACCATAGGTATTCTAGATAGGTCTAGTAACATACTTGCTTTTTGTTTTTTCACATTTCTCTCATTCTCCATGATTCACCTGGTTTCTGACATTCAGACTTTGTTTTCTATTAATGTTTGGAGGACACCCCTTATAGTTGATGGCTGAACTCAGTTTCTGTAGCTTGATGCTGGGCACCCCTAGGATTCAACTTGTACTCAATTCCTCGGGCCTTTGCATGCCTGGTCCCTCTGGGTACATTCCTGCATGTGCAGTTCTGGACCCTGGAACTAACCAGGTCTCTCTCTATCCTCCCCAGAGGGGGCATTGCTCACTGTACCTTGTTGTCTACAAATTATTCAGAACCCAACCAACCCTAGACAATATATCTTCTGTTTTAATTTAATCTTACAGTGTGTCTTTGCATAGCATATTTTTATAAATAATGCGGGCTGGGGTTTATTTTGCCTTGTTGATAGATTGCAAAAAATAAATAAATGTTTTTAAAGTAAATTTGAAAATAAAAAAATCTTCCTCCTTTCTTACCAACCCTGCACTATTATGCCCAATGTCAAAAATATGTGCTTAACTACAAATTGCTCAGTAAACCAGGAATAATAAAATAGAAATACTGTCTCTCTATGAAAATGAATGTAGGATAAATTAGTCATCCTTCTAATGAATATTTTGAAAAAGTACTAATCTACCACAAAAGCTCCTTCAAGACCTGTCTTTGTCACCAACTAGCTGTGAGACCCACTGTAGTCATTAACCTCTGGGACCCTCTTGTCCCCTCTTTGTAAACGAAGGGCATAGCATGAATATTCTATCATACTAAGAGGATGGTACACCATTAATAATTTAACATGAACAAATAGTGAGACATTCAACATATATAATTTTGTTTTTACTATATGGATAAACCTTGATATTTAGAGAATAACAGAATTATAATAATCTCTGTGTAGTCATTTGAAGTTAATTAGGTAGTGAATCTTAATTATCTACGTTAGTTGAGCTTGGTAAAGTAAAATGAAACAGTTTCGCACACTATCTTCCAATCTGCCATTAACAGCACAAACATTGAGTTGAATATTCATTCTCTTGGTCAGCTACCACTGTCTTCAGGGTGTTTTAGTTCATAGTTAAATTTTCATCTTTCATCTCAAGTTAATAGAGTATCTAATTCCAAGATAAGACGCAAACTTCTCTCTTGAAATGAGAATGAAAGGTTCATAAGGACTGTCTTAGCCCATTCAGGGTGCTATAACAAATATCACAGAAATGGTGGTTTACAAACAACAGAAATTGATTACTCACAGCTCTGGAGGCTGGAAATTTTAAGATCAAGGTACCAACATAGTTGATGTCTGGGAAGGACTTATTTCCTGGCTCACAGATAGCAACTTCTTACTGTGTCCTCAAGTGGTAGAAAGAATGAGAGAGCTCTTTGGAGTCTTTTCTGTAAGGGCACCGATCTCCAAAGGCTCCATATCCTAATATCATCACAAAGGTGATTATGTTTCAATACATGAATTTGGGAGAGTAAAAAAATATCTGGACTATAAGCAAGGACTTAATAATGTCTGTTGCTCTCTACTCCCACACAATATGTGAAATGGTGATTCTTTACTCAGGCAATTAAATCATCCTTATTTCTTTAAAATTCCTCTTCTTCAACTCTTAATATCCTGCATGTACAAGTATCTCAGCTTGAAACTTTTGTCAGAATAGTGACATAGCTAGGAGTGAAATTATGTATATTAGAATAAGATCTGTTTCACACAGTCTGAATGTGAATGTAGCATTTCATAGCTCCCTTCTTCACTACTTAGAACAAAAAAATTTTAGAAAGCACCCAATTCTTCTCCACATTTGACCCCTTTTGCTAATGGGAAGACTGAATCTCATAGTGGTTCAATGTTTTGGCCAAATTCATGCAGCCCCTAGTAACCAACTCAGTGTTATAATCTAGTCTTTTAACTTTTAGTCCATTACCAAAACATATATGTTTGGTTGATGAAGTGAAACTGTTAAAAATGCTGAGCAGGTAATAAAACAAAAAACAATAGTTGCTGGAAAGGATGCGGAGAAAAGGCAACACTTCTATCTTGTTGGTAGGAATGCAAACTAGTTCATCCTCTATGGAAAACAGTGTGTTGATTCCTAAAAGAACCAGAAATTAACCTTTCATACAACCCAGCAATCCTCCTTCTGGGAATATACCTGGAGGAACTTAAATCACTCTCCACAAAATATACCTGCACATGCATGTTTATTGCAGCACTATTCACAATAGCAAAAACATGGAACCAACTGTACTGCCCACTGAAACTGAACTGGATAAAAATAATGTGTTAATATACACAATGGAATATTATGCAGCCACAAAGAAGAACAAAATTATAGATTCCGCAGTAACTTGGATGGATTTAGAGTCTATCATACTCAGTGATCTATCACAGAGATAAAGAACTGAGTACCACATGTTCTCACTTATAAGCGAACCCTAAACATTTACCATACTGCAGTAAAAAAGGGATTGGCAGTAGCGTGACACTGCCAAAGGGGGGGGCATATACCATCAATAAGGGTACCTGATCTCAAACCAGGTGAAGTGGTGATGAAAGGGAGACCCAAACTTTACCTGTATAAAATCCACTTGCATACCTAATTCTGAATTGTACCCTACATATTTAAAATAAAAAATAAAAATTAAATAAAATGCTGAGCATGGAGGAGAAATAATTTCCAAAGATTAACAACAATAACAAAACAGATTTTTCCAAATGGACCCAATGCAGTGTTGATGCAGGCAAAACATTGAAAGTAGATCTTGGTGAAGTTTCCTTTTACTGTGTAGAATTAGACTTCTCCTTTGTACCTGGAAACATGGTGCATTATTCATGCAAACAGAATCTATTTGTTCTGAGACTTTGCAGAGCAAAAAAAGTTAATGGAAAAATTAAGAGAAGGAGTGATCATGGCCTTGCTTTGGCAGAACAGCTATGAACAGTTATCTAAAGTTAGACATTGGAGCCCTCCTGGGGAAAAGAGCCTGGACGAAAGACATGAATGAAAGCAGATTTATCAGTGTGTCTGGAATCCTACTGACTTTGTTCCTTCATGTACAATGTTGTACTGTCTCTGGGGTTCTTATTTACCATGTTTTAAGGAAGTTAAGTACTAAACACCTGAGTAAAAAACATGGTGTGGACATTACCTGTTCTCACTATGTTTTAGATGTGCAAAAAATAATATTTGCATGCTGTAAATTGTTGGAATGGTTTGAAGAGGGAGGTTACAGAGTTTCATAAAAAGGAAATATCTGAAAAATGAAAACTATACTGTGGCATCACTCGTTAGTTAATAGGTGCCCTGAGCCCACTGGCTCATGTCTGAATATATATAGAATCTGAACACAGCAGATATACTCCTTCATTTAATTAGTATTCTCAGTAAGTGGTTCCAACTGCTGACTACCCTTCTTTCCCCTTCAGCTTGTCTGTATCGTGTTTGGGCCAAAGTCTAGTGTATGCTGGGCATCACACATTATTAACTATGTAGAGTAGAATTTACAGACACCTGCAGCTGACTCACGTGGGGCCCTTGAAAAAAAAATGCACATACATAGGCCTGTTTCAGGGCTGCTGTAGCTGAATCTTTGGGGATGAACCTGAAAATTTGCATTGCTAATCTGCTTCCTGGGGGTTTGTTATACACTGTGGAGGGTGGAGAATTTTGCTTCTTTTTTCAAAGCTGCTTGCTCCATTTGAGGCATACAATTGAAGATGAGTTCACATTAAATGGAGACATTTTGAGGTAAGTTTACGACTGGCCTTGTTTTCCTTTTCAGATCATTTATTTTTTATTTGTTTTATTAATTTATTTTGAGTCAGTGTCTCACTCTGTCATCCAGGCTGGAGTGCAGTGGCATGAGCACAGCTCACCACAGCCTTGACCTCCTGGGCTCAGGAGATACTTCCACCTCAGCCTCCTGAGTAGCTGAGACTACCGGCACGTACCACCATACCTGGCTAATTGATTTTAGTTGAGAGGTCTTACTATGTTGCCCAGGTTGGTCTCAAACTCCTGGGGTCAAGCAATCTTCCCACCTTGGTCTCCCAAAGTGCTAGGATTACAGGTGTGAGTTACTTCACCCAGCCTCTAGATAGTTTAAACTTTTCCCATAGCAAATAGGTAGCTAACCACAATCTTTGAGTGAGCTGAAATACTTCACTTGACTTTTGGAAAAATAACCCTTGTAACAATGGGGAGAATATACAGCGGTAAGACCAATTCGATAATTCAGATTGTTTCTAAATGATGATTTTTCCATATTTTTATGTTGCTCCAAAATTATCTAATAGAAAAGAAAATATACGATATCCACTATATTAGAGGACTTCTCTTCCTCTCTCCATGAAGAGAACATTTTGGAGTGGGTTTTTTTCTTCCTGTTTGTTTGTTCCTCTCTACTTTTGCATAAGTAACTAACCTGGTTAGTATGATTGCAATCTATGGTTCTCCAATTTTGGTGTCATGAGAATCACCTGGAGATTTTGTTGAAACAAGGAATGTGACCCATCTATGGAGGTTCTGATTTGGTGGGTCTGGGTTGGGTCCCAGTAAATCTGTATTTTTAACAAGTTACCAGGTGATGCTGATATTGTTTTACCAGGGACCATATATAGAGAACTACTCCTTTAGGCCAAGATTGTCTTTCGCTGGAAGCCTCTTGAAATAGTAAGGACAATAGGTTCTTCTTTGCTTTCTTTTTAATGAATTAGCTCATTTTGACCAGTTCTATTTTCATTATGGGAAACATTCTGTCTTAGCATTTCAGTCTAAGACCATGTGTGGAAATCAAGGTAGGCCTGCTTGTGGGTCCAGTTGCTTCATTTAGATGAGAGGCAGACTAAGATTCCTGGTTGGAGCAACCTCGAGTCCAACTTTACCATTTGATACTTCTGTTTACCAGATGTCTAGACAGACAAGAAGAGCAAGTAGTAGTATTTGGACATCAAACATCCTCATCTTCTTTCTGCTCATTAGGAAGAAAGCTACCTTATGAAAAATCTGCATATTTGCTCATATGAGTTAATATGCCAAGTTTTGGCCTAGAAGTTTGCAGTAGGTTGTATGTGGATGCAATGACATTGCAGTAACAAGCGAACATATTACTGTGACTTTAAGTTATAAAAAAGCAGCTACGTTGTACATACAGAACATTAATGTACAATGTTTTGGACTTTAGATTGTTAATACTGGGCTTTAACAAAGAGTACTAGATCAGTGTTCTCAAATACTGTCTCTGTTTTGCTTTAAATTTCATCCAGGGAAAAGAGAAAACTGGAGACTTGAATTTATTCAGCTTCCAGAGATGACGAGTCATTCTTATCCACATGGTCTCAAGTTGGTTCTAGATTGTCCCTTTAAGCCCTGAACATTAGTATAGGTTTCAGAGACCCATACTGAGGTCGATTACAGGGAAATGTTGCATTTTTAATCAATGAGGAGATAAAAAGGAATAGGATTTCTTCCTCTATCAGCAAAATGTCATTTTGGTGGATTGAGATAGAAAGTTTATGTAATGGAGAAAAAAAATTAAACATCCTGTGTCTGAAACAGACTGTTTTCAGGAATTGGGTTTGGTCAGTTACGTTGGAACAGAGTTAGTTTGAAAAACAACAAATTTTTGTTGTCTAGTCAAAAGCAGTAGCGAAAAATTGGGGGGGGGAGAGGAGGAATATATGACGATTGAAATGGAGCAAGACAGGAATTTTCTTAACCCAAAGACTGAGAACTTCCAGAACACCCAAAATGAATGGAACAGGAATGCACTCACATTTACCTGCTTTAAGAGGAAGAACTAAAAAATGAAGAACATTATTTGTTACTAGATTGGAGGCTGCATTTTTTTCTCCCAAATTCTGGCCATATTAAGCAATATATTCTCAGAGACTGAACCAGAAGCTTTTCCTGGAGGAAGACTACGGCCTTAGGCACCATTGAAAGACCTCTTAGCAACCAGTACTGAACCAGTAAGAGCAAACGGGAAACCACCCTAACACCTGGGATGGGCACATGAGGAGGTTACCTAAGCTGTTTAAATTGTTAAGGGGAGTACCAATGGAGTGTACATAACTGAGTTTTCAAGATAGCACAATTGTGGGAAAACAGGTATGGTATGTGCTATGAGAGGACATGAATAGGAAATTTATGTGTTGACAGGTTCAGGGAAGATAGCACCCTAAATTTCAGTCAGAGAGGTCAATAAGATTCAAACTAAGCTTAAATTTGCTGTAGTCTCCTGGGAAGCGACCTTCTAGGTCATGGCCTGCATTTATCTTTGGCAGATCTGGAATGGACTGAATTCCTATCTCTGTGCTAAGGACACCATGAAACAGAATCTAGAGGCACATGTGCTTGGCCCAAGAACACAGGGAAAGGAAGGAAAGCAGAGTGATCCAGTAACAGGGTGAGCTCCACATGTAGTTAAGAAGAAAGAGACTTAGAAAGTAGGTTAAAGTTTTTAAAACCTCACACAGTCTGCTGAGAAGGAAGAAAAGGGAAACAAAAGAACCAAAGAACTCAAGAGATGTATCCCTCTGTGATAGAAAAATAAGGTAAGAAAGGCATTTTGCTGCCAGGAAAAGACAACAACAAGTTAGTTGAAGCTTGGAAAATTCTAAAGTTAAAGGATGAGATTTGTAGGGAGGGCACATGGCCTAGGGCATGTTGAGTCTTGCCAGCCTGCTGAGGCACACATGCTTTTGAAAGTTCACACTTTTACTAAAGGTGATTTTAAACTAAGAGATATAAAGGGAACTGAGGAAGACTACCCTTAAGAGAGAATTTTTCTACATTAATGAACAAGATGTAAGATCAGTAGCCACCAGTACACAAATATAAAACATGCCTTGGAATCGTGCTAGGGGTAGAGAACTGCACAGAGAAAGAAAGGCAATGAACTTGGTTTAGAGTGCTGCCTGTGTGTAAAACTTATACATGGGGGAAATATCTTCACAAGAGACTTACTTAGAATTCACCACCGTTCAGTTTTGAGTTATGGAACACAGTTCAAAATGGAATTTCAGAGGGACCAATTCTAAGAGGGAGTACCCAACTGCAATTTCTAAATCTTGTTAGAAGTCAGGATATCTAAAATGCAACTCCTAGAAAGGCTACGTATGATAGACACATTTTTTTTTCAAGGAATCAGAAGCTCACAATTCACCTCTTAATAGGTTTCTGCTTACTGGTTTTAGATTATGACCCTAGGACAGACAGAACAGCACACTGGCGGAACTGAAGCCAAAAATATATTCTTTTTCTCAACCAACACTAAAACTCCACTTAGGGTTTATGGTTGGAGATAGCACGACAGCATGGGTCACTCTCTGAATCATGTACTAGGATCTGGAAACATGGGTTCTGCATGCAGCAGCTACTCCAGAACCTAGGGGAATTTGCTTGGGTCATCTAAATATTGCTGGTATAAGCTTGGTGCTGTGATATTCTTAGGTGTCCTTATAACCGAGTCTTTGGAAGATATGAATTGTCAAAAACTTGGAGTTGCGCTAATTCAGTTTTGGAGATGCTAAAAGCTGTAACCATTCAGCAGAAAGTGGTCCAGGAAGCTACATTTGCTCCCTGGACCACTTTGAATCCCTCAGAGTGACATTCATCCAGATGAGGAAGAACAGGGGAAGAAGCAGGGAGTGTATTAGTTTCTAGGCTACTGAAACAAATTACAGGTTGGGCATCCCTAATCTGAAAATCCAAATTTTGATATGCTCCAAAACTTGAAACTTTTCGAGCACTGACAGGATGCCACAAGTAGAAAATTTAATACCTGAAAATTATCAAAAATATTGTGTCACATTGCCTTCAGGCTATGTGCATAAGTATGGATGAACATCATAAATGAATTTTGCTTAGGCTTGGGTTCCATTCCCAAAATAGTTCATTTTGTATATGCAAATATTGCAAAACCTGAAAAGACAATTTCAATCCCAAACACTTCTGGTCCCAAGAATTTTGGATAAGGGATACTCAACCTGTACTACAAATTTAGTGACTTAAACCAGCACTCATTTATTGTTTTATGGCTCTGTAAGTCCAAACTAGGTCTTACTGGACTAAAATCAAGGTTTTAGCAGTTTGGCTATTGCCTTCCAGAGGTTTTAGGGGAGAATTTAGTCCTTTGCCTTTTGCATCTTCTAGTGATCACCCACATTCCTTGGCTCATGGCCCCTTCCTCTAATTCCAAAGCTAGCAGCATTAGGCTGAGTCCTTCTCACAGTGCCACCTCTCTGGTTCTGAGTTGTTCTTCCTCTGTTAAGGACCCTTATTGCTAGGGCCACCTAGATAATTTGGGATACTCTTTCTATTTTATGATCTGCTAATGAGAAATCTTAATTCTATCTGCAACCTTAATTCCCCTTTTGCCATGTAAGGTAACATTTTTGCAGGTTCCAGCGACTAGGACATGGACATTTGAGGCCACAATCCTTCCTAACACACAGAGCAAGGAACTTTGACTCTAAACTTGAATTTACAAAGCATAGGGAATTTTATTTTTCTTTCTCTCTTAGAATATAAAAATAGAGAAGTTCTTATTCAAATTTTGGGCATTTTTTATGTTAGTGTTCATCATACATCTTGTTAAGCAATATTTGGATGACGTGGTTGGGCATAATTTGAAATGAGAGAGAGAATAGGTAAAAAAATTTGACTTAATCAGCATGTCTGCAGTGCTGATTTAGGTCTCAGGTCCTATTCCAGCTCTTCAAGGCCTTTGCGGACAACAGCTAAACTGCCTCTGCACAGGAAAGGCAGTTGTTGGTCCGGGCTCATAGGCAGAAGCAGGACCCTTTCATACACTGTTGATCTTCTCTCCTAAATAAAGCAATATTCCTGACTGACCAGAGTCTTGGCCTGTGAACTCGATGGGCTAAAAGCTGGGGAGTGGAAGGAGACAAACTTAATCTTTTTCTTCCTATGTGAAAGAAAATTCTGCTGACCTCCCTGGTGAGTGCGGAATATTGCAAAGGGCAATTTCAGTCTTCTCGGGTCCTTACTAATGTGATCACTGAGGGTCAGAGTTCTCTCTTTCTCTGTTTGCCTCATGGATCAGTACACAGGAAGTAAATCTCTTTCTGCATTCTGTCTCAATGTGATAAAACCATATTTGCCCAATGTTCCAATGAAAATTTTCAGCTTGTGACTGAGTGGGAAAATCTGATCAATCCACCTGCAGGTTCCATTAAGAAGAAGGGAGGAAGGGCAGGTTGCATTTGTTCTCCAGCTCAGGTAGTACTTTCCAAGTCAATTTCATCAAGAAATTCTACATCAGTGGTTCTTATACAACCCCTAAGATTAATAAAGTTGCCACATTGATCCCTATTGAATGTCAGTTCTTTGAAATGACATTCAAAGGTTAAACTCAGTGGAGTGAAGGGAGGTAATTCCTTGGAACCCCCAAACCTACAACACATCCAGGAGAAAAATAGAAATTTTTTTTAGTGAGTACTTAAACATTTTATTTCAACTTGAAATGTATATACATCAGACATTCTTTCATCAAAGATTTGATATAGGATCAAGGTATTTTATTTAAACACGCTTGTTTAAGAAGTTTCCACCAGAAAAACAGAAATCTTTACAAGCAGAAGTATAAAAATGATGTTAAAACACTTCTCTCATTCTACCAAAGCTGTGACCTAAATTATTATCCACAGCTTTGTAAACACATATGCATTTTATGGAGTTTTAACCCACAATGCTGTAATCTTCATCATTATCATCTTCATTAAAAGCAGATGGCGGCAAAGTGTTGCCTACACATTTAGAATAATGCTTAAATAATTCCTGGGGAAAACAAAAACAACAAAATCAGGCAGCCTAATCAATTTTTTGAGGAGCTATGGTTGGAACCAGGGATTGTTTAGTAAGCAATGTCTTCAAGAAATTATCTATGATGAGAAACAGTTTTTTGTTTTGTTTTTGAGTGGAATCCCACTCTTGTTGCCCAGGCTGGAGTGAAGTGGCATGCTCAAGGCCACCACAGTCTCAACCTGCTAGGTTCCAGAGATCCTTCCTCTTCAACCTTCCAAGTAGTGGAACTACAGACGCACACCACCATGCCTGGCTAGTTTCTGTGATTTATTGTAGAGACGAGGTCTCACCAAGTTCCCCAGGCTGGTCTCAAACCCGTGGGCTCAGGCAATCCTCTCACCTCGGCTTCCCGAAGTGCTGGGATTACAGGCTGACCCACTGTGCCCAGCCAACGGTCTTTTTATTGAAAAGAATAGAACACTTTATACTAAAATCTTATCAATATCTTTGGATACATTTTAAAAATATATCGTTGCTATCTTCTTTTCTCATTTTACAACCACAAATGGTTTATTATAGATATTCAGAAACTACAGAAAAAAATGTAGTGCAGGCACATGAGTACCCCAAATTCCACTACTGAGGAAAATCACGGTTGAGAATCATGGTTGAACATGTTTTTATTATACAGACCAGTCTCCCCCCTTTCATTCAAATGACTATCCTCAAAACTCTCCTATGCCGACACTCCTGAGCCTCTCTGAATAGATCCCAGTACTTTGCTGCTGTTATTGGTGCCTTTCTCTGACACAGGTTTCCTACACCAGGCTTCATGCTGTGTTTTCTGCTTCCATCCTTTTGAAAAAAGCTAATCTCAGTATTCTGGAACATTTATTACACTTTTGCTGCATCTTTTAGGCCAAGCAACCTTGAAGGCAGGAGTCATTCCATGCTCTGAAGGAAAATAGTAAGGAAGAGGGTTCAACCCTGTTGATCTGCAGAGTATTTATGTTATTGTCTGAATTCAGCATATTTTTCAGCTAGTTTTTTTTTCCCCCCTGATAAAGCTAGATGTTTTGAATTTTCTCTATGGATTTTGTTTTGTTTTGTTTTTGGAGACAAAAAGATTAACAGATACAGCCTGTGCTTGTAATCCTTTTTCTAGACAAAAGCCAGAATCAAAATAAACTGACCTTCTTCTACTTTCCCTATCACCATATTAAAATTATTATTATAGGTTAAAAAGTAAGCAGAAAGATTTTTTGTGTGCATTGTTTTCATGGCCATGTTATGATAATTCACTTTTAGCACAATAATTCCAAGTAATATTCTGAAATGAAAAACATTTTTAAATACTTTGTGATTTTAATATCACCTTTTTTTTTGCCTTTTTCCATTTTCTTTCTTTAGTTGTCAGGAATTTCAATCCCTTTGTTTTAAATATTGTTTAAAAAATTATTTACAATAGGATGTAGCAATTACAGGAATAAAGTAGTATTATCCTGAAATAGTAAAAATATGTTATTTTTGTATAGTGGTGATTTTCAAGTTCTTTGATTTGACCTTTTTAGTAATCTTGTAGTGTAGACAAATCAGGGGTTATTTCTTTTTATGAGAGAGGAAACCAACTCAGCTGTTCCATAACTTTGTTTCCTTTTCTTATTAAATATATCTCTGGATTCTTCTAACACACAAACTTTTGAGCTACATTAGTTGTTGGTTATTACAGTGACCTCAAGGCCACATAGCTAGTGAATGGCAAGCCTGAGACTAGAGTCAAATATTTAGTACCCAAGTCCTTTGCTCTTGTCGCTGACTTGCCTTTCTATCCAAAAGGACTAAAACAGTTTGGTTTTTTTTAGGTGACTAAAGAAAAATAAGAGGTCCTTGACTGGAAAGCTTTTACCATGAAGAAAAATCCCTTCCATGTTTGAACAACTTGAAGCTCAAATTTTATTCTTCTGTTTGAGGATATTTCATTTTTCTGGTAGTATTTATTGAAGAGACTAATCTTTTCCCATGGCATATTCTTTGCCAAAAATCAGTTGACTGCATATGCATGAGTTCATTTTTGGGCTCTGCATTTTGTTCCTTAGGTGTTTATTTTTTGCCAATATCATGCTAATTTAATTATTATTGCATTGTAGTATTGTTTGAAATTAGGTAATGTGATATCTCCAGTTTCTTTCTTTTTGACTATTTGGGGGTTTTGTGTGTGTGTGTGTGTGTGTGTGTGTGTGTGTGGTTCCCTATGAATCCTAGGATTGTTTTCTTTATTTCTGTGAAAAATAACATTGGAACTTTGATAGGAAATACATTGAATCTATAGATCACTTTTGGTAGTATGGACATTTAGCAAATTAATTCTTTCAAACCATGAATTCTTTCCATTTATTTGTGTCTTTCATTAATGTTTTATAGTTTTGAGTGTACTCACCTCCTTAGCTAAATTTATTTCCAGGCATTTTTTGCTAGCTATTATAAATGGGATTGTTCTCTTGATTTCTCTTGTTGTTACTGTATATAAATGCTAATGATTTTTGTGTGTTTATTTTGTATCCTACCACTTTATTCAACTGTTAGTTCTAATAGTTTCTTGGTGGAGTCAGCAGGGTTTTCTATATATGAGTTCATGTCATCAGCAAAACAGTAACAATTTCACTTCTTCCTTTCCTACTTGTATTACTTTGATTTCTGTCCCTTGCCTAACTGCTCTGGCAAGAACTTTCTATATTATGTTGAATAGAAATTGCAAAAGTAGGCATCCTTACCTTGTTCCAGATATTAGAGGTAAGTCTTTCAGCTTTTCACCAATGAGCAGAATGATAGCTGTGGGCTTCTCGTATATGACCTTTATTGTGTAGAGGTACATATTTTCTATACCTAATTTGGTGAGAGCTTTTGTTACAAAAGAATGTTGAATTCTGTGAAATGCTTTTTCTGCATATGAGGCTATCATATGGTTTTTGCCCTTCATTATGTTGATTATTTCACACCATATACAAAGCCAACTCAAAATTTTGTTTATAAGACCCCAAATTATAAAACTACCAAAAGAAATCATAAGGAAATAACAGCACAACATTATTTGGGCAATTTTTTTTTGATATGACACCAAAAACACAGGCAACAAAAACAAAAGTAGACAAATGGGATTATATGAAACTATACAGCTTCTGCACAGAAAAGGAAAAAATCACAGTGAAGAGACAATCTATCGATTGAGTGAATAAATTTGCAAACCATATATCTGATAAGGAAATAATATTCAAAATATATAAGCAACTCACGTATCTCAATAGTAAAAAAACAAATAGCCTAGTTAAAACAAAAAAACTGGCAAAGGACTTGAATAGACATTACTCAAACGAAGACATACAAATGGCTAACAGTTATATGAAAAGGTACTCAACATCAATAATCATCAGGAAAACTCAAAACCAAAATGAAAACTCACTTCACACCAGTTAGAATGGCTGTCATCAAAAAGACAAAAGATAAGTGTAAGTGAGGATGAAGAGAAAGGGGAAACCTTGTGTATAGTTGGTGAGTAGTACAGCCATTATGAAAAACTGTGGAGGTTACTCAAAAAACTAGAAATAGAGTTCCCATATGGCCCAGTAATCCCATTTCTAGGTCTTTACTAAAAGATTTGAAATTCATTTGTCAGATAGGTATCTGCATGCCCATGTTCATTGCAGCACTGTTCATATCATCCAAGTTTTAAAATCAACTAAGTATTCATCAGCAGAAGAATGGATAAAGAAAACATGATATATTTATACAATGGAATATGATTCAACCTTAAAATAGAAGGAAATCCTGTCACTTGTGACAATGTGGGTGAAATTCAAGAACATAATGCCAAGTGAGATAAGCTAGGCACAGAAAGACAAATACTGCATGTTATCTACTTATTCACCTATTTGTGGAATCGAAAACAATGAACTCACAGAAGCAGAGTGTAGAGTGGTGGTTACAGAGGCTGGTGGGTGGAGGGAATAAGGAGATGATATTCAAAGGGTACAAAATCTTAGGATAAGTTCTATCATACAATGTGAATACAGTTAACAATAGAGTATTGTACATTTCAAAATTGCCAAAAGAGTGAATTTCAAGTTTTCTCATCACAAAAAACGTTAAATATTTGAGGTAATGGATATGTTTACTATCTTAATTTAATTTTTTTCACTTTGTATTTATAAATAAGACATCACTTTTTCTCCACAAATTTATACAATTATAAATTTGATTTATTATTTTTTAAAAAAGAAAAGCTTTGACAGGATTGGCTTCTACTTAACAACCTTGACCAAAACCTCAGCAGAGAGCATACTAGGAGGATGGAGAAAATAGACACCAGTGTGGTTTCCCAGTGCCAAACGGACATCTGTTGGAATGTAATTTTCTATAGCTCTTTATTATTAATTCAACAAATGTTTATTAAGCACTTGCTGTGTGCCAGAGATGTTCTAGTTCAGGGGATACAGGAGTGAGCAAAATAGACAAATTACCCTGCCTCCTGGAGCTCACATTTTAACAATTGTCTTAGTATTTTATTTTTGCTTATATTTCTACTTGAGTTCTGTCTTTAGTACCGCTTATCTAAATGTTATCTCTGTAGTAGATGATTTAGTGGCAGAACAATTGTTTCCGTTTACTGCATGCTTACAATATGCCAGGCACCATGCTAAGCAAGTCACACATTATTCTACCTTAACTACTCACTTACGAGGCTGTCCTTATAATTTTCACTCAAAAAAATGAGTATCTGGTAGATCCAGGATTCTAACATAGGTCTGTTTGACTCCTTCCTTACCACAATCTAAACTGGATTATTTTAAGAAATGTTGTCTTAGGTTAAAGGTCTAGGAAACTAGTTTAAAGTAAAAATGTAAATTGCATTTTTTGGGGGCAACAGATAAGTTCAACATAAATAAGAAAGATGTAGCTGTACTTTAAGTCCTGTTGTGAGGTGGTAAATTGGAAGTGTAAACGTCAGTGTGTTCTGTTTCATCACTATTTTGTCTTATCACATATGGACCTATTAGTATTAAAAATTATACAGACAACCATTATCAGCAATTGTCTTCATTTTTTTTTTATACTTAACCAAGGGTACCCAGTAGGACATATTACATTGGTTCAAATTCTTGCCAATACATTTTAATAATTATTGTATTTTTCTTCAATAGAAAGTGTGGGTCAGTACGCATTCAAAGCATTGGCAATACATTTACATACATTGTGGCCAGTGAATTACTAGTGGCTGACATTTATATGTAGAAGCTTTTGCGGCTTTTTCTCAGTGCAGCTTTTTGATCATCTATAGAGCCTCTGACTCACATTCTTCTTGTAACTTTCAAATGTTTACCTCTTTTAATATATCTGTTTTCTTCTCTTTCTCTCTCTTTCTCCCTTTTGACTGCCCTGTCTTTCTCCTACAAATATGCATTATGGCTATTCCATGAAACACAGACAACATTAGGGATTCAAAACTGGGCCCAGGCCTCATGGTTCTGACTACAGCCATAATTTCAGCATAATTTTGAAGATAGCAGTAGATTCTAGGTAGTGAGTGAAAGTAAATATTACCAAGATGTGTAAACATGTCTGATACAATGAGAAAACTAATGAAGAATATCGGGTGATATTAATAGTCACTAATTATTGAGAGATACTCATATACTAGGTAATTCTGCTACATGGTTTATATACACAATCTTATTTAACCCACACAGCAACCCTGTCTAAAAGGTAAGTGATGCTGAGAGAGATTAAAGAGCTTGCTTATGGTTTCCACTGCTTGTAGTATCCAGTCAAGATTAAAGACCAAGTAATTTTAATTCTAGAACTAGGATTCTTCTCTATTATGTGACAGAATCAAGAAGGTTCAGAGTTGAGGGAGACTAAGTCAATTTAGAGAGAGATGAGGAAGCCTTCACAGAGGCAACATTACCATACTTAAATAAAAATTTCTACTGACATTTCAATCATGTTCGTATCACTTTACCATTCCAGGTACAACTCTACAGTTTCAAACATTTCTTTCCTTAATCAGATTAGCTAAACCATATAGCATTGCTAATTATAATTAGTAATCTAATCTAACGGTTGTAACGATCGCACTTCTGTGTACACTACGTGTCTTAGAACCATTCGAATCTGTGCACAGTTTTTACACCCCTCTTCATTTTTCTTCTCACAACTAAAGAATTCTGAGATTTGATTTAAAAGTTGTCCCTTGCTACTTGTTTTGTGTCTCATATTCAAGCTCAAAGCTTGTTGTATGAATGAATATGCGATTGAATAAGTAAATGAATTAAACACGAAATAAGCTATATGAAGTATAATTTCATGATATCTTCACTCAGGTAAAAAAATAGGTTGTGAACAAAATGCACAAGTATTTGGAAGAATTCATTAGTTACCTTAGTGTTTATCATGAAAGGTTTTGTTATAAAGTCTATAGAAGCAATAATCTATTTGGCCTAACAAAGTATAGCCATCATATGCCCAAAGTTATGAGTAATCTTTACGGCTTTTTAACATGAATTAGAAAGAGGTACCCCTTCTGAATTAGTGTTCAGCTAGGCAAAGGGAAGAGAACTTGTTGAAAAGAAACAGGCATCCCTTGCTGCAGGTGGTTGCAGCCCTGAGCCAAGATTCAGGCTTGGCAGGTGGAGAAAAAGATGGATTGCAGCCCATACATGCCAATAGACCAGGAACTCTTGCAAAGCAAACAACTGTACACATTGCTTCTGCCTCTGCTTGTTGCTGCAGAGGAAATATGTAGAATGTTGAGTATTTTGCATTCATTTATTGTAGTCTTATAACCAGCTATAAGGGAGGCTGTGAGGAAGTTGACTAAAGGAATTTTCTAGCCCACAGCTGTTAAGTGTGGGAGCCAGGATTCAGATTGAGGTCTGATTATTATAAAGTCTGGCTTATTCTTCTTGATACACTAACACCTTCTTTCTGCTCTGAACGAGTTTTCAAACTTGTGGGTGGTGTGATAAGCATTCATGGAAAAAAAAAGCAACAAGCAATCCTCTGTTCATTGTGCACATCAGACATTTTCCTGTATCTTTGCTTTTATGTCATCTCTTTCTTCTACTAGGATTTCCTTTTTCTTCTCATCTTGATGTGTTCAAATGTTACCTATTTTTCTAGATGTGAGTCAAATACTACTCTCTCCATGAAGCTTTTTATGATTCCCTTTAACATAAAAATAACCTCTATCCTCCAAATCACCAAAGCACATTCTTTTACCACTCTTATGGATTTGATCTTGTTGGAATTTGCATCATAGTCATAATATGTGATAGTCTGTATATTCTTGGATACTGGCATTATATACAATATATCTTTTTTTAAACCCCTGGTAGGCTATACATACTTGGTTACTGGAATTATATACTGTTTGTCTTTTTATCACCAGTTTCTTGCACAGTATAGGAGTTCAAAGGCTTGTTGTATGAATGAATATGTGATTGAATAAATAAATGAATTAAACACAAATTAAGGTTTATTTTAAATAAAATGGTATTGAAAACACCCATACAACTGAAAATACTTACAAAATCCTAATAAGACAGTTTAAAAGTGTTTAAATAACCAAAGGGCTAACATGTGCTGGGTGTGGTAATTCACACCTGTAGTCCTAACACTTTTGAAAACTGAAGCAGGAGGATTACTTGAACCCAGGAGTTTGAGACCATCCTGGACAACATAGTGAGACCTCATCTCTACAAAAAAATTAAAATAGCCAGGCATGTTGGCACATTCCTGTAGTCCCAGTTTCTCAAGAGGCTAAGGAAGAAGGATCTCCTGAATCCAGGAAGTGGAGGCTGTGGTGAGCTATGATTCACCACTGCATTCCAGCCTGAATGACAGAGTAAACTCAAAAAAGAAAGAAAGAAAGAGAAAAAGAAAAAAGAAAAAAAAGGTGGGGGAGATAACATGATAAGTACAGGGCTGAATTACATCCACTTCAAATTCTTATGTTGAAGTCCTAACTGCCACTACCTCAGCATGTGACTTTATTTGGAAATAAGATCATTGCATATGTAAATAGTTGTTAAGAGGCTACTAACTACAAAGGAACAAGAACAGTGGCGGTTCTCTCATCTGAAACCATGTAAGTCAGAAGGAAGTGGCACAAAATATAGTGCTGAAAGAAAAGATCTGTCAACTCTGGATTTTATATGCAGCAAAAATATCCTTTAGGAATGAAGAAGAAATACAAACATTGTAGGTGACGGAAAACTAAGAGAATTTGTTGCTAGCACAGCTACACCCAAAGAATGGCTAAAGGAAGTTTCACTAAATGGAAAATAAATGAGAAAAGAATAAGGCTAGACTTTGAAAAATAAAGAACAGATAAATATAATTTATTCTCTTTCAAATGAGTTTTTAAAAATTATACTTGATGGTTGAAGTAGAAATTAAACATTATCTGATGTGATTATTAATGTATGTAGAGGAAGCAACTAAATCATTTCTATTTTTAAAATGGGATGGGTAAGGGACTTACGTGAAACTAAAATTTCTACACTTTATGTGATGTGGTAAAATGTCGATACCAGAGATTCCAATGCATTATGTATACTGCAATATCTAGAATACTCTTCAAGTAGCACTCTTGAAGTAATATATTAAATAGCACTACAGAAAAATCAAAATTAAATTTTAAAAGTTCAAGTAGCCCGGAAGAAGGAAATAAAAGGAAGACAGAAGAATAAAAATAGAATACATAAAAAGCAAATTGTAAAAAGCCAGGCTTAGAATTAACAAATCATGAGTAATTTAAATATGAATGGTTTAAATATACCAATTAAAAGGCAGATTGAGCCGGGTTCGGTGGCTCAGCCTGTAATCCTGCGCCTTTGGGAGGCTGAGGTGAGTGGTTTGCCTGAGCCCGCGGGTTCGAGACCCGCCTGGGCAGCAAGACCTCATCTCTACAATAAATCAAAAAAATCAGCCAGGCGTGGTAGCGCATGCCTGTAATTCCGTCTACTTGGAAGGCTGAGGTGGAAGGATCGCCGGAGCCCAGCAGGTCGAGGCTGCAGTGGCCAGGAGTGGCCACTGCACTCCAGTCTGGGTGACAGAGTGAGAATCCAACTCAAAAAAAAAAAAAAAAAAAAAAGGCAGATTGACAGTGTACTAAAAAACATTACTCAGTATGTGCTATCTACAAGAAACTAATTTAACATGTTAAAATATAAGTAGGTTGAAAGTAAAAGAAAGTGAAAACATAACAAACAAACCTAATTTTAAAAATATACAGTAACATTTTATAGGGCATATCTTATATAGGACATGAATCAACAGAGTTCTTAAATGTCAAAGAGGATGACAGATATACCACTCTCTGGTACTTTAACTTAGACTTTGGTAGTTTTAGGTATGCAGGTTGCAATTTTTTAGGAAAACCATGAAAATAATTACAATAAATTCTTATACACCAACAATAAGCAGGCAGAGAACCAAATAAAAAGCACAATCTCATTCACAGTAGCCACACACACACAAAAATGAAACACCTTGCAGCTTCCTAACCTGAGAAGTGAAAGACCTTTACAATGAAAACTACAAAACACTGCTCAAGGAAATCCAAGAAGACACAAACAAATGGAAAAATATTCCATGCTCATGAATAGGAGGAATCAACATTGCTAAGATGTCCATACGACCCAGGGCAATCTACAGATTCAACGCAATATCCATTAAATTACCAACAGGATTCTTCCCAGACCTGGAAATGGCAATACAGAAATTCTTATGGAAACATAAACAACCACAAATAGTTAAAACAGTCCTCAGCAAAAGAAAAAAGTGGGAGGCATCACACTTCCAGACTTTATTATAAGGCTACAATAATAAAAACAGCCTACTATTAGCACATGAATAGGCATATAGACCAGTGGAACAGGCTAGAGATTCCAGAAGCAAGACCTCAATTTCTCAACCAACTCATCTTCGACAAAGCCTCCACCAACAACCACCGGGGAGAGGAGAACCTATTCAGTAAAGGGTGCCGGGAAAACTGGCTGACCACATGCAGAAGATCGAAACAGGAGCCCTACCTATCACCATACACAAAAATCAACTCTAAATGAATCACAGACCTAAACATAAAACCTCAAACTATAAGAACCTTAGAAAATGCAGGAAACACCCTTATTGAAATTGAAACTGGCAACCAATTCCTGATCAAAACCCCAAGTGCCCATGCCATATGAGATATGATAGACAAGTGGGACCTCATCAAACTGACAAGCTTCTGCCAAGCAAAAGAAAAACATCAAGAGGGTAAGGAGATAGCCCATAGAATGGGAATAAATATTTGTCAGCTGTATATCTGACAAAGGCCTAATAGCCAGGATCTACAAGGAACTCAAGCATAACAAAAGGAAAAAAACCAAACAGCCCCATTAAAAAGTGGGCAAAAGACATAGACACTTCTCAAAAGAAGATCTACGGACAGCCAACAGACACATGAAAAAGTGCTCAGCCTCACTAATCTTCAGAGAAATGCAAATCAAAACCACATTGAGATACCACCTAACCCCAGTAAATGGCCATCATTAATAAAAACAAACAACAACAGATGCTGGCACTGCTGGTGGGAATGCAAACTAGTTCAACCTCTTTGGAAAACAGTGTGGTGATTTCTAAACGAACTATAGATTGAGCTTCCATATGACCTAGCAATTCCCCTTCTGGGGATACCTGGAGGAACTCAAATCATTCTACAAAAAAGATACCTGCACGTGCATGTTTATTGCAGCACTATTCGCAATAGCAAAAACATGGAACCAACCATGCTGCCAATCGAAGCTGGACAGGATAAAAAAAATGTCATATATATACACAATGGAATATTATGCATCCATAAAGAAGGACTAATACATAGACTTTGCAACAACTTGGCTGGATTTAGAGTCTATACTACTCAGTGTTCTATAACAGAAACAAAAAGAGTACCACATGTTCTCACTCACAAGCGGACCCTGAACATTTACCATAGTACTATAAGAGAGGGATTGGCAGCAGCGGGATACTGTCAGGGTTGGAGGTGGTGGGACACAGTATCAATTAAGGTACCTGATCTCAAACCAGGCAAAGTGGGGACCAAAGGGAGGCCCAAACTTTACCTGTACGATGACCACTTATATCCTAATCCTGAATTGTACCCCACATCTTTGCAATAAAAAAACAAAATAATTGCAATCAAATTATCCACTAGCTAAATGCCTCACTTGAATGTCTCAGATACCATAAAACAACATATCTAAAATAGAATTTACCCTAGTACCTTCCAAACTTGCTCTGCCTCCCGTTTGCTGTTTTAATAAATGGCACCAACCTCCAACCAGCTACCCTAAACACAGATCTGAGTATCATTCTTGATTCTTCAATGAATGAAGACTTGTAAGATTAGACTTCTTTTTATCTAGTCACCTTTTTACTTCTGTAGAGCTGCCCAGGCCTCCTACAAACACACATAGATTTTGATGCCATCACTTTATTTGGATTGCTACAATAACTTTAAAACAGGTCCTCCTGCTTCTAGTTATGCCACTCCAACTCTTTCTCTTCAAAGCTTTGTGCCTGACTTTATTCTTCCTATGATTTGCTCAGAATGGTCATGTCTCATCTACTTGAAATCTCTTACTCCTAGGATTAATTCCGAACTCTTTAATATGGGAAACAGGAGTGCCTACCATGTGTGGGATCTCATCATCTAGAATTCTGGAATCACACTCTTAATTCAATATTTAAACAGAATGCCTGAATCCTCCCTATATTTCTGAGAATTCTTGGGTGATTTAGAACTGTTCTGGTCATCTCATTCCTGCAGGACCGTTCTTAAACCAACCCAGTTCTCCCCCTTTCTCACTTGTATTTCCCTGGAACAACCATAGAATGTTCTGGGAATGCACATCCTGATATAAGCAGGAACTGGCTGGAGCAGCTGGGCTCTCTTACAGTCCCTTGCAGAAATAGGATTGCCTTCAGTGCTTTTTAGCACAGTGTGTCATGTTTCTCTGGGGTATAATATTCAGGGAAGGCTAGTTTTTGGAGTTCCTCAGCTGTGGCTCAAGTGAGGCACTAACAGAGGAGACATCTACTCTGGGAAAGTTTTCTGAATTTTGGGGTACAACTTGCCCTGAATTTAGGGCTTCTGTTGTTCCTTGGTAACTATCTGTAAGTAATACACCTGCTCCATATAACTTGTGTATTTGAGCGTTCTGTTTCACCAGACTCATGCGCTAGACATGAATTGTGCTATTCCCTTAGAATAAAGGAGCAGTGGCTGTGGCAGATATCTTGTTTGTAGTCTAGTTTCTTCTACAGGCAGCATACATGGTCCTTGACACCTGGCCCTTACTCCCCTTTCACTCTCTGCTTTGAACATCTGGATGAAATTTCACATTTGCACAGCCCTAGGTCTCTCTCTGAGACTCTGCAGTTTTTTCTTATTTTTGCTTCTGGGAACACCTTATCACACCTTATCAACAATCTCTCTCCTAGATAACACCTTCCAAAAGTCAGATTTTCAGTTAATTTATCCACGAAGGCATTCCCAATGCTCTGGATTAGGTCAGATGCTCCTAAAATGTGCTTCCAAAGGATATTGTATTTCCTTTCTCATGGGAAGTATTGCATTCTTTGTAATGATCTGCTTGCCTCCTGAGGGCAGGAGCAGTGTTCTCTTTGCTACTGTAAATCTTGCATCAGGTACAGTCCTGGTGCATCATAAAAAATCAATAAACGTCTGCCATAGAAATGAAAAACAAGTTTATGATGTTTTTTGGAGAAGCTCAGAGGAAGTTTCACTGTACTTATTTATCATGTTTGAATCAGTGATTACTCATCACTGATGAACTTTATTTGCCTCTCATACTGGACAGTTTCTAAGTTATTACCAATTTCTGCTGTTATTAATATTCTGTGATTCTAGGTCATTATTTTTAAAAGTCAGGAAACAGACACACACACACACACACACACACACACACACACACACACACAAAATGAACAAACAATCCACTATTTCTTGTAGGGTCCAAGAAAAGTAAAAACAGAAGGCTTAGGCTCCCTTATTAGATTAAATCATTTTTCTAGGACAAGTTAATTTAAGCTAGGTTGTAAGAAATATCCTAATTACTACATTTAGCAAATCTATGTAGCATGAATTTTCTGTCACATTTGCCTAAAATGGGATTCTTTTATATCCTATTTTACTTTGCCTCATTTGATTTAATTGTTTTTGAAATATTCTACATTCTTCTACAAACTTAGATCTTGAGGGCATTGCCTTCATGCATAACAGATTTCTTTTCTTTTCTTTTTTTTTTTTTCAAACTTAAGAATTAAAGACCCTCTCAACCCATTCTTCCTTCCAGAAACCTTTGATGAGATATTTAAAAAATGTATTTAGTTAATATTTATAAAATGCCATAGTATCATAGTATTATGTGCTTTTTTGGACAATTTTGAAGTTATCTATGCTTTAAGCAATTTTTATAAAATGAAGATAATTTAAAATTATTTACTGAGCATGGTGGCTTACGCCTGTAATCTCAGCACTTTGGGACGCCAAAGCAGGAAGCTCACTCAAGCCTAGGAGTTCGTGCATAGCCTGGGCAACATAGTGAGACCTCATCTCCTCAAAAAATTAAAAACATTAGCCTGATGTGTTGGTGGCACATGCCTGTATTCCCAGCTACTAGAGAGGCTGAGAAGGATGAATCACTTTTCCCTGGGAGGTCAAGGCTGCAGTGAGCCATGATTTTGCCACTGCACTCCAGCCTGGGCAACAACAGCAGCAGAGTGAGATCTTGACTAAGAGAATTAATAAAACAAAATTCTTTAGGTTACAAAATTATTTCAGATAACTATATCATGCAAGACTCAAAGCCACCTCAAGCAATAGGTGAGCACATTCACTTTTATACACATTTTTCAGGGACAGTATGGTAATATGCAATTATAGTCCAAAGCTCACATTTGTAATTTTGTTTGATATGTAGAAAATACATGGAATTTCATAGTTTGATAATGTGTTGTATTTCTACACAAAGAATCCATTACAAATAACAACCTAAATAAGTGAATTCTTCAGAGACTATAGTTCTATTAAGAACATTTATAATAGAGAAATAAAACTTTAGGCATAATAGCTGAGTCCTTACAGTACAAATGTATTAAAGATTTTTAGGCTTCTTTGCCATCAAATTAATCATTTGACTAAAGTGGATAAAAAAAATGAGTTGACCTTCAACCTGCAAACAGAACATTCAGTTAAGAAAATCCATTTTTAAAAAGAGTCTATGATGAAAAAGATAATTATGGGTTTTGAAGCATCTCAAATTATAGACATCCACAGAATTTGAGAGCAAAAAGCAATCCTTCAGATCTGCAACTATTCTGAAGTTTCAAAGAATTACAGTATTGTAATGGTTTTTAGTGGTGCTCTAGCCTGAGTTCCCAAGTACAGTGACATATGTTGATTCTGATACCTGAGGAAATTTTCATCAATCCTCAATAAATAAGAAACAAAGCTAGGGCAAACCCCTTGGGTCCCCTTCCAGTGTAGGAGCTTTTCCTGTCCTCTCAATAAATCCTGCTTTCTCAAAAAAAAAAAAAAAGAAAACAGAAAAAAAGCCAGTAAATTTTAATAAACAGAATTGTATTGCATTTAAAGAATTAAATGTTTTCAAAGATTTAAATTGTTTATGAAGCTTAGATTTCAAATATTTTCTTATCTTTATTTAGAGAAATAAAAATTGACAAACCTGTCTCAATCTCCTCCATTCCTTCTTCTGTGCACATGTGGAATTTTATTAGTCTGTGGTATTAAACAATTTGATTCAGGGATATTAACCACTGCTGCTGTGTCTAAAAGTATAGATGGGTAAGCTAAGTGCCAGAAGTATTAAATGACTTGCTTTAGGTCAGGGCTGAGAACCTGGATCCCCTGACTCCTAGACCAGGTTTATCCTGCTCATTGTGCTGCCATAAACCACAGAATACCTGCTTTCTCCTCTTCTTTGGCACATTCAAAAGTAGGAAGCTGAATTGCTCATTAAAATTCTACTCACCAATTCATGATAAGGCATTAAAAATGTAAAATCTATCTCTTTTGTCAAGTACCTTTCTTTTTATTAATTATCTAATCACCACAGACTCAACTGATTAATAACCCTTGTTACATGAATTTCCAACTTATGATAAGGTCCATCTGGGTATTATAGTGCACGGAAAGGAAAGCGTATTTAAAAATTATTAGAGCATTTAAAATTGAAGGTAAATAAAACCAGCCCAGTCTCAACAGAATTGTGAGAAATTCATGTGAAGGGGGGAATTACTTTTAATGGTAACGTTAAGGAGATTCACTTCAGCACTGTGCATACAGAAGATAACATCTTCAATACAAATTTCATTCTCTGATGGCAGAAAAACTGTTAAACAGCTGGAGCCCAGGAAGGAAAATAGCCTTGAGTAGGGTGAAATTCCGAAACACACTATAAAAACAAGCGTCTGATATTTTTATTGATGTAATTTATTTTGAAAGGGAGGCAAGTAAATATTTAAAAAACAAAGTCAATAATTTTCTTTTTATTTGTTCAGACAAATGAAAAGGTCAGAAACTGAACTCCTGATATGATGTGCTCCCAGGAGACAAGATCACTGCAGTGATTTTTTCAGCCTTGTAATCACTGCCAGTTTGCAAAGAGCATGCATATTTGCATAATATAAAGCAACATGTTACCCATACAACAAAATGTGGAATTCAACAGCCAGAGCTGACAAAATTAACTGGACCGAAGGGGAAATTAACTCTCTTTGTCTATTCTAAATGTTCCCAGGATCTCTAGAAAGTGGGCATTTTGGAGGTTGGTGATGGGAACAGATGTTTCCTATGTTGCCTACCATTTCTGCAGATGGTACACACAAAGTGTAACAAAAATTGAGCAGCAAGAAATTAGAAATAGTCCTTTATGTTTGCATGGCACACTAATATTTTACAAATCACATGTGGGAAGTTGGAGGTTCAGAAATGTCAAGAAGCTTGTTCAAAGCTCAGGTAGTAAATGGCTCAAGTGGAATGGAAACTAGTGTCACATGACTCCAGATTCCATTTGTCTGCTGTACTTCACTTCAAATCAAAGAAACCTGTCTATCATTCTGTGTCTTAGAAAGTGCTTGCATCTCAAAGTCTGCATTATAAGCATGTCCATTTCATCTTGAAGATAGCTATTAATTTCGTCTGAATTGTGTCACATCTCTGTACTCAGAGAACTTGAGGCTCATTGGAGCTGGGATCTTTCAGTTGAGGGGGTGAAGTTAAGTGCTTATTTAAATTCCAGCTTGGATCAAAACTCATGATTTGGTAATCACATCTCACACCTCCAGGTTGACTGTTCTTTCCAACACGGACTGTTCTTTTCCTTCCCGAAGTTGCTTACTTTTACAAAGAGGCTGGTTACACCAGCCTTGTTTAATTCTCAGAATGCTGGAAAGTCACGCAGTGTCTTTTTCACATTTATTTTATACCCTGAGACTTTGCCAAAGTCCTTTATCAGTGCAAGGAGGTTTTTGACAGATTCTTTTGGGTTTTCTAGGTGTAGAATCATGTCATCTCCAAAGAGGGATTACTTAACTTACTCTTATCCTATTTGGATATCCCTGATTTCCTTCTCTTGTCCTAGCTAGGACTTCCAATACTATGTTGAACAGGAGGGGTGAGAGTGGGCATCCTTGTCTTGTTCCGGATTTGAGGGGAAATGGTTCCAGTTTCTGTCTGTTTAGCATGTGGTTGACTGTGGATTTTTCATAGATGGCTCTTACTATTTTGGGGTATGTTCCATCTATGCCTAGATGTTTGAGGGTTTTTATCAAGAAGTGGTGTTGGATTTTATCAAAAACTTTTTCTGTGTCTAATAATGTAATCATATGGTTTTTGTAAATTACACTTATAGTCTTGTGGATGTTGAACCAGTCCTGTATCCTGAGATGAAGGCTACTTGGTCATGGTGGATGATTTTTGAGATGTGTTGTTGAATCTGGTTTGCTAGAACCTTGTTGAGAATTTTAGCATCTATGTTCATCAATGATAGTGGCCTGTAGTTTTATCTCTTTGTTGGATCTTTACCCGGTTTAGGTATCAATGTGATGTTAGCATCATAAAATGATTTGGAGAGAGTTTCATGTTTCTCAATTGCCTGGAATACTTTCAATAGTATTGGTATCAGCTTCTCCTTGTATGTTTTGTAGGATTATACTGGAAAGCCATCTAGTCCAGGGCTTTTTTTTGTAGGTAGTTTTCTTATGACATAGTCTATTTCCTGCGTTGTTATTGGTCTATTTTGGGTCTCGATTTCTTATTGTTTCAACCTGGAAATGTTGTGTGATGTAAGAAAGATCTCCATTTCATTTAGGTTTTTGAGTTTGTTTCCATACAGGTGTACACAGTAATCTCTCATAATCTTTTGTACTTCTTCAGGATCAGTTGTTACTTCATCTTTTACATTTTTTATTGTATTTATTATTTTTCTCTCTTTTTCTTGGTTAGTCTAGCTGGGGGTCCATCAGTCTTGTTTATAATTTCAAAGAAGCAGCTTTTGGTTTCATTGATTTGTTTTGTATTATATTTTTTGTCTTCCATGTTCTGAATTTAGGTTTTTATTTTGGTGATCTGAATTCTTCTGCTGAAGTTAGGGTTTTTGTAGTCTTGCTTTTCCAGCTTCCTTTGGTGATTTGTTAGGCTGTTAACTTGTGATCTTTCCACTTTCTTCATGTGTTTTCCTAGAGATATGAATTCCCCTCTTTGTACTGCTTCCATGGCATCCCAGAGATTTTGGTAAGATGTTTTTTTGTTTTCATTTGCTTCCAGGAATATTTTAATCTCTGTTTTGATTTCCATGTTGAACCAGGATTTGTTTAGCATCATGCTGTTTAGTTTCCATGTCTTTGTGGGTTTTGGGGGAGCTTTTTGGTGTTGATATTTATTTTAGTTCACTGTGGTCTGAGAAGGTGCATGACAGAATTTCAAATTTATGGAATTTGCTTATGCTTGATTTATGACTGAGAATGTGGTCGATCTTAGAGTAAGTTCCATGTGGTGATGAGTAGAATGTATATTCCATGGTTGTTGGGTGGAGTGTCTGTAGGTACCAGTTAAGCCCATTTGGACAAGCGTCACATTGAGGTTCCAGATCTCCTTGTTGACTTCTTATCTTGATGATCTGTCTATAGTTGTTAGTGGAGTGTTTAAGTTCCCAGCTATGATAGTGTTAGAGTCAATATCTTTTTTTGGTTTACCTAGAAACTGCTTTATGAAAGTTGGTACTCCTATGTTGGGTGTATATGTTTAGGATGGATATTTCTTGTAGATGGATTAGACCTTTTTAAAAATTTTATTTATTGTTCTTTTAAAATGTTTTATTTTAATGATATGGGGTACAATTCAGAGTTAGGTATACAAATGTTCATTATGCAGGCACCTTGGTTGATGAGGTGTGTTCCCCTCTCCTTTGGCAGTTTCCTTCAACTGCCAATTCTACCACCCCTCCCCTGACAGTTTTCTACTACTACCAATATCTTTCTTATAGTATTATGATAACTGTTCAAGGTCCACTTATGAGTGAGAACATATGGTACTCTGTTCTTTTTTCTGTGATAGATCACTGAGTATATGTAGTGACCTTCTGTAACTTTAAAAATTTTTGATAGCCAAATTCAGTTATGTTCCTATATACCAACAATAAACAAGCAGAAACCCAAATAAAAAGCACAATCCCATTCACAATAGCCACACACACAAAAAATGAAATACCTTGACATCTTTCTAACCAGAGAAGTCAAAGTCCTTTACAACGAAAACTATAAAACACTGCTCAAAGAAATCCAAAATGACACAAACAAATGGAAAAATATTCCATGTTCATTGGAAGAGCAATTGAAGAGCTGATTGGAAGAATCAACATGGTTAAGATGTCCATCCTACTCAAGGTAATCTACAGATGTAATGCAATGCCCATTAAATTACCAACTGCATTCTTCTCAAACCTGGAAACAATACAGGAATTCATATGAAAACATAAATGACCACAAATAGCCAAAACAATCCTCTGCAAAAAAACAAAACAAAACAAGCATGAGAGATCACACTTCCATACTTTAAACTTAATTTTAAGGCTACAATAATCAAAACAGCTTGGTACTGGTACAAGAACAGGCATAGAGACCCATAAAATGGGATAGAAATTCCAGAAGCAAAACCTCAATTTCTCAACCAAATAATCCTCAACAAAACCTCCACTAACAACCATTGGAGAGAGGTGAATTTATTCAGTAAATGGTGCTGGGAAAACTGACTGACCATACACAAAAATCAATCCTATATGGATCAAAGACCTGAATGTAAAACATCAAACTATACCCTTATGGGAATTGGAACTGGCAACCAATTCCTGATCAAAACTCCAAGAGCCTATGCCATAAGAGATAAGATAGAAAGTGGGACCTCATCAAACTGACAAGCTTCTGCAAAGCCAAAGAAACTGTCAAGAGAGTAGGGAAATAGCCCACAGATTGGTAAAAAATATTTAGCAACTGTATATCTGACAAAGACCTAACATCTAAGATCTACAAGGAACTCAAACATACCCAAAAGGAAAAAAAAAAGTAATCAACCCCATTACAAAGTGGGCAAAAGATATAAATAGACACTTCTCAAAAGAAGACAAACAAAAAGCCAACTGATAATTAATCTAACTCTGGTCAGGATGGCCATCATCAATAACTAAAAAAACAGCAGATGTTGGAGAGGATACGGGGAAAAGGACACACTTCTACTCTGTTGGTAGGAGTGTAAACTACTACAGCCTCTGTGGAAAACAGTGTGATGATTCCTAAAGGATACAAAAATCGACCTCTCATATGACCTCACAATCCCCCTACTGGGAATATACCCGAAGGAACTCAAATCATTCTATGATAAAGATACCTGTACATGCATGTTTATTGCAGCTTTATTTACAATAGCAAAAACATGGAAACAACTGTGCTGCCTATTGAAGGAAAACTGGATTTTTAAAATGTGGTACATATACATGATGGAATATTATGCAGCCATAAAGAAGGACAAAATTATGAACTTCACAGCAACTTGGATGAACTTAGAGGCTATAATACTGATTGTTCACAGAAACGAAAAACCAAGTATCACTCATAAGCAGACCTTGAACAACTATCATAATACTACAAGAAAGGGATTGGCAGTAATGGGACACTGCCAGGGGAGGGGAACACACCCCATCAACAAGGGTACCTGCATAATAAACATTTGTATACTTAACCCTGAATTGTACCCCACATATTTAAAATAAATAATTTTTTAAAATCACACAATGTAAATAGTTTATGTAATGTGAGTGCTTAGGAAGGTACAAAGACATAAACTGATGCTGAACAATACTAGTGTCCCATTCTGGTCTTCATGGATTGACCAAGTGGCTTCTTCCAGTTGTAGATAGCTCAGTTCTGGTCATGCTGGGATTAGTCTGACACTGATGTTTTGCTCTTCCTCTTCACCTGGTCAAGCTCTAGTAGCATCAAGAAATTTCTTGGTTTTCACTTTTTGAGTGAGGTTTTCTGTTTGTTTTTGGTGTCTATAAGCTTCTGGGGAGATCTCCTTTACTCTTGTAATTGCCTAACAATACTGTGACCTAGAAGTTGACTTGTATTTGCATTTCATTTATAATTTAAAACAAATGTAAATGATGTTCAGCATTTATTTCCCTGATTCCTTAAGACATATGCCCCCTTGTTCTGCCTTGTGATTAACTTGGGTTCCAGAGCAAATCATGACACGAGTAAGAATTTTGAGAGACTGTGTTCGACCAGAGATACTTGATTTCAAATATTCTCAGTTAAAAAATGTTTTGATTTCAAATTAGTTCATTTGAACATTACTAGAGTAAAGCAGAAAAAACCTGAGCCTCAGAATGTAGATCCTAGAGGTCTGGGCCCCATTTCACCACTACGTTGTTGTTTCACCCAGGACAAATCTCTTCTCTGTAAGCCTGGCTACAATGAGGGATTAGATGGTGCCTATGTACCATCCCAGGCTGCAACTATTTCAGACTTGACATTACCCTGAAGTCTGTAGTAGCAGAACTTCTTCACCTGATTTCCTGATAGGCGTCTATTGCTCCATGCTTATGGGAAAGGACTACATTGGTACACACACAGTGTCCTCCAATATGTTTCTGGAAAAGACTACAGATCAGGTTCACTAAGCGTTTTAACAAATCTCAGGTAGAGTTACCCAATCCTGATCCTGCAGGTTTGGAAAAGCTCATCAGTTCTGTTCTCATTTATTTCTGGCTATTGGCTAGTTATGGAGTGGCAGACTTCTTAATTGTACATTAATGAGGAGTTAATTGCAATTAAGTGCTTTAATAGAAGCTAGTGATTACTAGATTTTGAATAAAAGGCAATTTTAGTTTAAATAGTTCCCACAGCTTTCCAGGCTGAAAAAGAATGAACTATACTAGATCTTTAAAACAGAGTGTCTATGTAGAACGAAGACTGAACTTTAGGAGAGAATGTATCCTTTAGATGACATCACTCATATAACTTCAGTCTTCTCTAAGAGGTGATTGAAACATGTTAGGGCATTCGAATGAACTTGGAGTCAGATTTCCCTCTCATACTAGCTTGAACAGGCTCTATATTTGAGTTACAGGGTCCTCACTTATAAAATTGATAATTCCTGCCATACCTACCTCCCTGGGTTGTTGTGAAATTCAAGCAAGATAAAAGCGCTTAGAAATGATCATACTCAGTGATCTATCACAGAAACAAAGAACAAAGTACCATATGTTCTCACTTATAATTAGACCTTGAACAATTATAATACCGTAAGAAAGGGATTGGTAGTAGTGGGAAACTGACAGGGAGGGGGGCTGGCATTGCCAGTTGAGGGAAACTGCTAGGGGAGGAGGAGGCATACCTCATCAATAATGGTACCTGCATAATCAACATTTGTATACCTAACCCTTAATTGCACCCCATATCTTTATAATAAAAAGTGCATAAATTTAAAAAAAGGGAAAAAAGTGCTTAGAAACAACAAATGTGCACAAAATCACAGCTGCCTGTACTAATCATGCAAAATTATCTCTTACTATCCCCTATAGCAGGGGTTCCCCAGTCCCTGGGTTATGGACCGATACCAGTCCATGCCTGTTAGGAAATGGGCCACACAGCAGGAAGTGAGCAGCCTGCAAGCTAATGAAGCTTCATCTATATTTACAGCTATTCCCCATCACTTGCATTACCGCCTGAGCTCTGCCTCCTGTCAGATCAGCACTGAAAAGTCTGCTTCCATTTCCAACATCGTATCTTTGTAAAGCAGTGACAGCAACCAAAATGAGATTATAGAGTAGGCTGGACATAAGTAACACACTTCAGGGGTCACTGTCTCCCATCATCCCCAGATGAGAACGTCTAGTTGCAGGAAAACAAGCTCAAGGCTTCCACTGGTTCTGTACTGTGGTGAGTTGTATAATTATTTTATTATATATTACAATGTAGTAATAATAGAAATAAAGTGCATAATAAATGTAACGTGCTTGATTCTGAAACTACTCCCCTCCTCCCCATCTGTGGGAAAATTGTCTTCCAAGAAACCAGTCCCTGGTGCTAAAAACGTTGCCCCATAGGATATTTAGGCAAAGGCAATTTCTATGCAACCCCAAGAAATAATTGATATAGAGGTAATCCGATGATAGATATAAAATGCATGGGAAAAAGAAAAAAAAAATGCATGGGGTGGTATTATGGTTTAAAAATTGAAATGACAGAGGAGGGTTCCAAAAATAAATTACTCCTTCTGAATCCCAAAGAAACCTGGAGGAAATGAGCCCTCTTCTCCGGCATAGCTTAAGAGCAGACAGGCCGAGATTTCTTCGTCTGTGATTTGAGACAAAGGAGCTTTACCCTCAACTGACTTAGAAACTTTCCTTATATCTTTCTACATTTCTACCTCCTCTAGGAGAGGATAGAACTCTTACCACATCCATCATCTAGATGTATATAGAGATACATGAATGGGTTGATGGCACAATTTCAGAGTATAGAAATCCTTTCTATACTCTGGGTCCATTTCAACAGAGCAGCTTCAAGTCATTTTTGTCTTCTGCTAGGTAAGGAAAAAGATCATTTTTTCCTCAAACAGCAGATATAGAGAAGATGAAAAACCAGATGATTTAAAGAGTTTCTGTCCCACCAGTCCACATGTACTGTGGTAATGGCAGGGGGATCAGTCCTGAGACTCTACTGTGATGTCTGTGACTTTTTATTTAGTTGTGTGATGGTCCCTCTTTTTGGCTCCCTTTCTATGGACTCTATCTCTGCTCTCCTTAGGAACCAGTGTCATCTTCCCCATTGCTTTTTAAATCTTTCTCTTTCTTCTCTTCCCCGTTACTCATTTTAAAAAATGCTTCTTTATAATAATAACAGGGATGAGTAGTATAGCAAAATGTCACAATCAGAGGATACCTGGAAAAGAGTTTATGGATCTATAACCCTATATCACAACTGAAAATTGTAAAGATTATTTCCATTTTATAGAGGAGGAAAAGAGTACTTAAGGGTTACAAGATTAAGGAAAGATTTATTCAAAGTTCACACAGTTACTTAGAAACAGAGAGGGTGTTAGAATTCATGTCATCTGGTTCAAAGTCCTATATTGTGTGTTTCACATCCTGTTTATTTACTTGCATATCTATATTTATCCTAATTAGAAGTTAGATATCAGTTTGGTATATGTTACTGAGAATCACAATGTTTTCCTCTCTAAATAAAATTACAATCTTATTTTTTTTATAATTGATTTTTATTTAAAATGAACACTGGACTAAAAGTCAGTTCTAGTCTCAGATATTCCTTTTGTAAGATATATATTCATGACTCAGAGAGCAGGAAAGGCGGCCGACTGCAAGCTCTTCTCTTGCACAACTCTAGGGGCTGCTATTCCCTTTGTGCAGTATGGCAGTGGCAGATGTTGTGTATAACATTTTGAGCTCTAAAGACATTTATAATGTAAAAACCAATCATTTATTTTTCAATTGGCCTATTAGTTTTACATTATGGTACTAATATTTTGGTTGCATGAAATGGGTTATTACCCATTTTAAGGACTTATTTGTCCTAAATATGTGTTAATCACAATGCCAGAGGTGTGACTTTTATCAAACCATGACTCTTTTTGATTCATGGTTACATTAACTATCTTAGAATGGCCTCAGACTAGACTTCTAACATCCTCTAACCTAGACATAGGCAGATTTTTTAAAAGTGCTCTGAGGAATTAGTTTGTGTGTTTTTGTGTGTTTGCATGTATATATAGGGCAGTTTTGGAGGTCTAACCAAGAACCATTCCTCTAAACATTACTGAAGCCAATAGGACTCATTGTTTTCTTTGTATAGATGGTCAGCCTTAGCTACCTAGAGTTGTATTCAGGGCTTAAGTCACTTGTTCATTCATTCATTATTCAACCCAACAGATATTAATGAAGGGCTGACTCTGGCAGGTCCTGTACTATGATAAGTAAGGAAAAGAACTCACAAATCAATGCCAAAACAGAGAGACCAAGGCACTATTACAAGGAAATACCATATATGCTGTGTTGGGAGCACTAAGGGAGGTTTCTAAAGTCATCCAGACAGTCAGAGCAGGAGAGACTTCATTGCCTATGTAGCTATTGCAGACAAATTTGCCAGATAAACAGGATGTAGCTATTGCAGACAAGTTTGCCAGATAAACAGGCGACGGGTTGGCAAATTAGTTCGGAAGGATTACTTTGTAGAGAAAACAGCATATGCAACACCCCAAGATACAGTGACAAATACGGTTGTTGTATTTGCTTATTGAACTACTTTACCCATCTAGACACAATGCCTTTACTGAGGATAGGAGAAGACAAGGACTCTAGCTGGAGGTTGAGGAGAGCCAGGATGTCCTGAGAGAAGGAGGAAAGCAGAAGCAACTTCCTGAAAATATTTACCTTGAGACATTAAATTTCTCACTAACAAGCCCAGTTCCAGAACTCTAAGACTGAGTTCCCACCCAGCTGGACCCATGGCACCATGACTGAATCCTAAGTGACAGATGAAAGAGAGACCTGGGATGCAAACCACATACCAATTTTGCAAAGGAGTCCTCACGGGATTTCCTCTAAGATCCTGAATGCAGAAAAATGACACCATTTCCTGGCTTTAAAATGCAATTGTGAAAACTTTTCTGGTAACCTGTTCCATTTGTATTGATTGATTTAACTGTGCATGGGAACTGTATTTAGTGGTATGAAATGTTGTTTCAGGGAGAGTTTGGAAGGCTTTTTACCTCCTAGGGCCCCCCACATTTTTCATTCTGGGATACAGAGCCTTGCTCTTCACATGGTGAGATAAGGTTTAGAAGTCAAGCCCCAGGAAGAACACTTCCAAAGTCTGTAGTCAGCAACTCTGCTCAGGTGGGCTATATTCTTGACTTTACCGCTCACCAGAAGAGCTCAATGAAGCTTAGTGAAATACGAAATTAAACTATGTGATCACTAAAGATACATTTTATATTCCTAGGGCAACTTTTGGTAGGGTGTGGGTTGGCAGGGAGTGTCTGATGGTGTCCCAGTGGGTAAGAGTGGACCAAAATGGGAGAACTGCCATTCTTGATTGGCTCTTCTGGAGGACAAATCCTTCCTTTTGGATGATCAGAGCTGAACTCCACCCCTCTAAGTGATCTAATGTCAAGTACAGATACCCATGTCACAGTTGAGCTCCCTACATGCCTACACCCTTTGGACACAGCCATTTCCCCACCTATGTATGCTTTCAAAATTAATCTCTGTAACAGGTGATACTTCCCAGTGTGTGTCCTGCACAAGTGAGCAGATTCTGTGTCCAACTTTGGCGGTTTCACTTTTCCTTCTCTTCCAATTCACCTTCCTGGTCCTGCTGGGAGCTGGCCAATGTGCCATCTGCCCAGGGCTCCAGGTTGGCAAACAGAGGAGGCACAGTTTGAAAGGAAATTTCCTCATTTATATGTGACAAAAGTCATTGCATGGTGGAAGCAATGTCTATTTTTATTGCCTACAAATAGCCAGTTCAAGCCTCAAAATGAGGCCACGGAAAGGGAAGATAAATTCAATAAAAATCAAATCCTTAAAAACTTACTTTGAATGTATAATTTTAGTAACAGTCATCATCTGGATTAATTATGAAATTATTATTGATGTATAACCAATGAAATTACCTCTTAACACTTTGATGCTTTTTTTTTCTTCCTCTTCCTGAAACAGAGAATAAAATCCAAAATGAATATTTATCCCTGTAGAACTTCTGGTTTCAAAGAACAGTCTTGCTGCCTGTTGATACTTCCCAGGTGAATGCTACCCCCTAGGCTTTCTTTGACATGCTTAAACATTATGCATGAGCAATTTGAGATGTAAAACCAGTTTGCAAATAAATGAATTTCAGAGATCTGTTTAACAAGAAGGCAAAATAGTGATCAAAGTGTTCAGTTGATTAGAAGAGGAATAGAAAAAAGTGGAAGAGAATAAGAGACAGAAATGAAGAGAAGGATGTGTGATATGTGTGTATATGATCAAACCTGCAGTCAGACAGCTCTGAGACCTCAGAAGGGCTGACACGTTCACTGTCAGTGCTGTTGGAGCCTGAGGACTAATGAGTGCTGATGGCAGATATATTGTGCTTTTCTGTTTACAAAGTTTTTTCAGTTATGTTACCTCTTTTGATCTCAGCAATCTGCTGGGAAAGTTAGAACAGAATTGCAATTCCCATTTCACAGATGATATTGAGAAGAGAAGGGACTTGGTCAAAAAAATCCAGTATTTTGTTTTGTTTGTTTTGAGTTAGGGTCTCACTCTGTTGCTCAGGTTGGAGTGCAGTGGCATGATCACAGCTCACCAGAGCCTCCAGTTCCTGGACTCAGTGATCCTCCTGCAGCAATCTCCCAAATAGCTGGAATTATAGATGCATGCCACCACACCTGGATAATTTTTTAAAAATAGTTTTGCATTTTTTGTAGAGACAAGGTCTTGCTATATTGCCCAGGTTAATCTCAAACTCCTAGCCTCAAGGTATCCTCCTACCTTGGCTGCCCAGAATGCTGGGATTACAAGCATGAGCCACTGTGCCGGCAGCCAGTTTGTTTTTAACATAGTCATAATAGAGTCAATTCTTGCCAATGAGTTATAGTGACCCTATACATCAAGTTCCTTTCTGATTGTTCTACTGTTGAAAGATAACTTGAGAAGTATTCCTACACACATCTGAGTTGCCTTAGTGGTCCCCATTCCTGATGTCTGACTTTCTCAGAAATCTCCAGAAATTATATTCTTGATTTCCTAAGTTATCTTTGTAAAAGAAAATATTGCTGAAAAGATTCATATCTTTTTTTTTTTTTGAGTTGGAGTCTTACTCTGTCACTAGGCTGGAGTGCAGTGGCATACTCACAGCCACCCCAGCGTCCACCTGCTGGCCTCTGGCAATCCTTCTGCCTCAGCCTTCCAAGTAGCCAGAACTGCAGGTGAGCGCTATCACACCTGGCTAATTTTTAAAAAACATTTATTTTAGAGAAGAGGTCTCACCAAGTTGCCCGGGCTGGTCTCAAAAGCAGGTTCAGAGAATCGACTTACCTTGGCCTCCCAAAGTGCTGGGATTACAGGCTGAGCCACCAAGCCTGGCCAAGGTTCATATCTTAAAGGAAAAGAAAGAAGGTGGGATAGTGGAAAGCACCCATGGAAACTGCAATGGCCACAGGTTACCTGGAATAGCATTCAGTGCTGAATATATGAATATACATCCCACCATTTCAACCTGGTGCTACAGGCCCTTCATTTTTTCAGCTTTATAGCCAACTTCAAGCATGGCCTGCTCATGGCACATGCTACCATTTACTGTTTCCTAAACACAACCTGCATTTTCTCATCCCTTCCTAATAAGAAATTGTCACTTTAAATAAGAATCACTTTCTCTTCTCTTTTTCTGTTCCTTTTTATCCCTTTCCTTCTGCTTTTTAGAATTTCTGTTCTCTAATAATTTTAATAATAGCTAGCTTTAATTACAATATGTGCTAGTTTTCTCTTGCAACTGTGACACATTTCCACACAGTTAGTGGCTTAAAATGATGCAAAAGACATTACAGTTCTATAGGTCAGAAGTCTGACATGGGTCTTACTAGACTAAAATCATGGTTTGAATAGGGCTGTGTTTCTTTCTGGAGGCTCTAGGGGAGAATCTGTTTCCTTTTTGCTTTCAACTTTTAGAGGCCACCCATATTCCCTGGTTCCTGGACCTCTTCCTTCATATTCAGAACCAGCAATGTCAGAACAAGTTCTTTGCATGATACTGTCTCTCTCTTCTGCCTTCCTCCTCCACTTATAAGGACCCCAGATATTGTTGGGTGTGTTGTGTATGTTTTAACAATAATTAAAGAGAGTGGACTGCATGTATCTGCTCTTGAGAGATTACCATCTCTCCATCTCTGCTGAGCTAAGGATTGGGCTTTTCCTGAAACATTTTGTCTTTGAAAGGAGACTTGATAGACTTTTTATGGTTATAATGTTAAACCATAAACTGAAATGTGGGTTGATTACCATTTCTACACATTTGACAAGCTAAGGGTTGGGCTTGAGCCTTTACCTTCAACAGAAAACTTGCTAGATTTTTAGTGATTATTATCTTAAACCATAAACAGAACAATTTGGCTGCACCACTTTTACACCTTGATGAACTTTTCCTTGATAAATCGAGAGGGTGAGACAGACTGACAAGTTCACATTCCAGCCCACAGAGTAGTTAGACTTGTAAAAAAAGATTTCTAGACACTTCCCTATTTTATTTTTATTTTTGAGTTGGAGTCTCACTCCATCGCCCAGGCTGGAGTGCAGTGGCACACTCATGACCCAACATCAACCTGCTGGGCTCTGGTCATCCTTATACCTCAGCCTTTCAAATAGCCGGAACTACAGATGTGTGCTACCACACCTGGTTAATATTTTGATTTATTATAGAGATGAGGTCTCGTCAAGTTGCCCAGGCTGTTCTCGAACTCTTGGGCTCAGACAATCCTCTCATCAGTCTCCCAAAGTGCTGGGATTACAGCCTTGAGCCACCAAAACTACCTACAAAAAACTTATCTGTCTGTGTAACCTGTACTAGAGTACCCTGCCTTATTGTGATTACATTGGAACCACCTAGATAAACCGGGATAATCTCACCATCTGAAGGCCACCCAATTAACAAACTTAATTCCAGCTACATTCTTAATTTCTTTTTGCTTCCTTGGATAATATATTCACAGGTTTCAGGGATTAGAAAGTGGACATCTTAGGTGCTATTAGTCTGCCTATCACCCAGTGCTTAGCATACATTAACATGTGTTTTTTTTTTCAATATTATTTCATTTCATCCTTTAAACTACCATTTAAAGATACCAATGATCTACATTTTCCAGATAAGAAAATTGAGTTTTCAGGAGGTTATATAACCTAGTCAAGCATTAAGTAACTCTCTCCAGGTCACAGAAATGGAAAGAGGAATAGTTGGAATTTGAACCAGCATATTGACCCCAGAGGCTGCTTTCTTATCTCAGTAAATGGAAACAACATTCATCCAATTACTTGAAGCATTAAATTAGGCATCCTACCTAATGTCTAACTTTTCCCTCAATCTTTTCTATTTTATATCCCAAACATCTGTTTGAGCCTCTATTCCATACAACTTCTAAATAGATCCATTTTTCTCTATTTTCTCTGTTACTTCCACAGGCTGGGCTATCTTTTCACCATCACTGAGACAGTCTAACTGGTTTTCCCACTTTGTCATGTTCCAGTATATTCTTTTCTTTGCAGCAGTGACTTTTCCAGATACTTATCTATTCATGCACACCCTTATTAAAACCCTTCAAAGTTTCCCACTGACCTCCAGAGGCTTCCAATTACCCTTAGGTTAAAGTTCTTCCCTTAGCTTGACTTTTATCTGGTGCAATTACCTCTGTAAGTTTGTATCTGTTAACAAACCCCATGCACTCTGAGCTCTAACCAGGTAAACTATTTAACTTCTAGATGGCTTTGCCTGACTTCTGCTCTCCTTTCTTGGGCCATATCAGAAGTAACATTTCCCAGAAATCCTTTCCTGACTACATTCATCTCTCAAGACATAAATGTGAGACAGGACCCTTCTACTCATAAGGGTCGTGTGCCTCTTGCTTATTATGTCAACCTTAACACTGAGCACAAAGACTGACATATGATAAGTAGTCCAGAGATGTTTGTTAAACAAATGAGTAAAATACCGCCTGACATTGCTTCAAGTTCTCCTCATTTATAAGGGCGCAGTCTCTGTGTGACTCTTTTTATCTAAGTATGTCTCTAATTTTGAAAGTCCCTAGGCCCGCTAATTTTTGCTGTTTAGTTGCTTTCTCTAATCTCTTTAATGACTTCCAGATTTCTGGCTCTAGTCTTGGTTTCTCCACTTAGCTCTGAAATCACGTATCCAATTGCCTATTGGACAATTCTACTTGGCTATCTAGTTTATATCTCACACTTAACATGGTTAACAGAGAATTCTTGATTCTCTTTTCTGTGCTACTTTGTCTAAGACAGTGACAAACCATTTATCCAAATTCCTGAAGACAAAGATCTAGGGTCATTTTTTTTTCTTAAATTGTCTTTTTTCCCCACATCTATATCCAATCCATCAGCAAACTCTCTCTACCATCAAAATATATCCCAAGTGTCCCCTTATTTTCCTTCCCAGCATGCTTTCTTCAGTATCCTTCATTTTTCTCCTGAATGTCTCCAATAGTCCTTAAGTAATCTCTATTCCCTCTCTTACTCACCTTGCAACAAGCCATTCTCCATGCAGTAGCCAGATTGATATTTTAAAACCACAAATCAAATCATATCTTTAAAACTTCCTGGAGATTCATACTGTGCTTAAGGTAAAATCCAAACTCTTTCTGTTTACATGAACAGATACATTTAAAAAGAATCTAAACTCTTAATCTGACTTAAAATAGCCCCAACATGAACTGATTCTTCTTTGGCATCATTGAGTGTCACCAGCTACCCTGGATTTTTTTTCTGTTTCTCCAACTCTCCAAGCAAATTTCTTTGCTTGCTTTTTAGTATTTGCTTCATCCTTTGCAAGAATTTTTAGACTTGAGTTATTTTCTTTGCTGAAATTTGTTTGTCATTCAGGTCTTAGTTCTAGTATCACTTTTTCAGTGAGGGATTCCCTCAGTCCATCATCTGTGACCCCTCCCTTGTCACTATCTCGTCACCTTGCTTGTGTTCAAAGATGTCAGTACTGCGATCTCTCTGTTTAGTTTATTTATTTGCTTATGTTTATCTCTTCCACACTGACTCATACTAGCAACTGAAGGCTCAGTGCATATGCCATATCCCCATGTCACTTTTCCAAATGCCCAGTCCTGATGTTTGCCCATTCTACTCTTTGCTAGTCTGTCAACTCCTTGAGAGATGGACTGTGGTCTCACTCCCCAAGATGAGCCTCAGAGCTTCAAGTGCAGTGCACACCTACATCTATGTGTAGTACTGCTTCCATGCACAGAGAAGGGACTTCCCAGAATCAAGCATTATTTGAATTACTTTTCCTGTGTTCTTGAATCATGGGTATTGATTCAAACACTCTTCCCCTCCAAGTGTGATTAGTGTTTATAAATGAGGGAAAAAGTTTTTCTAACTTTTCCCTGAGTCCCTAAATCTTCCTGATTCCTCGCTAAAATTATCTCTTGAACTCAGAACAATACCCTACTGAAATGCCAGGTCAATATCCTGTTTAAAATTCACAGACTTTTACTGCTTGCCAGTTGCCCCTGTTGGAAGTCCCAAGCTGAATGCTAATTTTTTTTTCTTAAAAGCTCTGAAGACAGACCTTAAGGAAAAGCAACCACAAAAGAATGTGTCCTCCCCTTTGACAACTTCCTTTCAGCTGTTTTAAATCTCAATTTCTTATATCTTTCAGAAGAACTAATATATGAACTTTGGAGTTAGAAAGACATGGGTTCAAATTACATGACAGCCATTTCCTAGGTGCGTTATCTAGAACTAGCTACTTTACCTTTGTGAGCAAGTCCCCTGGGCACAGATCTGCTGGTCATTCACTGAAAAGCCTCATTGGATGCCATTCACATAGACTCTAAGTTTCACTGTAATACAAAATGTGAATTTGAACAACTGCCACACATGCTGGCTATTGGAGGTGAATTAAACATAAGCATCTAAAATGCTTGACATACATTAAGATCACAATAAATATTACAGTCTTGTTTGGTTTGAATCTGGTTCTTGGGGTGTTCTCATACATATTGGACTGGAGAATGTTTTATACAACTACTTGCAGAAGGAAACTTACAGTCCTTTCAATTCACATAAACATATAATTTAGATCCTCGTGGACTGGGTTGATTATTGTTTACAGTTGAGTGTTGTGCTTTCATCTGACTAGATTTCATTAGGCACAGAGAATGAAACAGGTGCTGCTCTGTGGAGGTTAGCACAAGGCAGAACTCTCTTGCCCTATCACTTTGGCTTGAGCATAGGGAAAAAGTTTTCCAGAGCAGAGTGATCTTCCTGAATCTTGATTCAGAGCATATCACCTTCTCATTTAGCTCATTTACTGTAGCAAAGAGACAGAGTCCTATATATAAATATATATTTATATACCCAAATAAATATGTGAAATAGCAAATATGTATATAAAATACATATATATGTAAAACACACACACACACATATACACATATACATTTCTAAGAAAGATTTATCATGACCATACATTAGAGGTAGACATTTGTAGCTAGTTCTTTGACTATTTAAATATGTTATTTAGGTTTTGATATAGACAAAAGGTCATAACATATAATTTTCTCCTGTTTATCTCATCATTGTTGTAATCCATATGCTGTGGTTTACTTACTGTTATGTTAAAAATCCCAGCGGGGTCTCCAAAATGTTAGATCAGGCCCAACGGAGATGTGTGTGTGATCTGGTACCACATGAAAGATGCAAAGAATTGCACAGAAGTTAGATTGGAGAATATAGTTTATTTAGAAAGTAAATGAGAGAGAGAGAGAGAGAGAGAGAGAGAGAGAGAGAGAGAGGAGATCCACCTCCCCAAAGTAGGGAAGGGGGCCACAGCTTAGAAAACATGGCAGCAGTCATAGCTCAAAGAGTACATGGTCACGCCAGAGTTTAGTAAAGCAATGGTGAATGACTGCTTGATGTCAAATCCTTTTAAACTTTCCCTTTTCTTGGGGGCTGATCATTAAGGTGATTGAATGATGGTCTGTTCCACATCATCATCAGGGAGGGCAGGTAGACATCAGGTGATGGAAAGCAGGCAGATGTGAGGGTTACTCACATGATTGCTGCCATGTTGATGGGTCTGCCATGAAGGTAAGGAGGGACTGATTAGGTCAAGTTGTTTACAAAACAGGCTGGAAAGGGGGTTGTAAAGCAATTAATAATAGCTACCTCTAAGAAACCAATTTTGTCCTTGGTTAGTGAATTAGAAGTTAAATTAAAGTGAACTGCTAGAAAAAAATAACAGTTCTAAGCAATGTTAAAATGACTGCTCTTTGACTGTATCGACTCCATGTTACGTCCTTTCACTTACTTTTTTATTTTTATTTTTTTGCCTATTTACTTCTTAATTGACTTTTTAATTGAATGCTAACTTTTGTTAAATACTTATTGTGCTCCAAACAGAGTGTTGCTCACTTTAAAGTCACTGTTCCACTGAATCTGAAAAATATCCCAGCAACTACTACATATAAACATCGTTTTAGGCCTTTAAAGTCTTTATCAATTGACTTTTCACAATTCCCATTTCAATCAATGAAGTGAAAGTATGAAGTGAAATTGTACATATGTATGGAGTACAATTTGAAGTTTCAACACATATCTATGTTATACTATGGTTAACTGTCAAATATTGTATATTATAAAGTAGCCAGGAGAGAGATCTTTAAAAGTTCTCATCACAAAAATAATAATAATACATGAGGTGATGGATACACTAAATACCCTGATTGGATCATGATACAATATACACATGTGACTTCATTTTTGATGTGTGACCACTGACAGTTTCCAGGCTTGATCCCTTCCCTATTGTCTCACATCTGATGATATGAAAGTCTGGGTGTGCCTTCTATTTGCACCAGAGGGAACGTTTAACCAGGGACTCCCTTGCCTGTGTACCGTGGCCCCAGCTCCTAACCCTGCTAAAAACCCAAAGACACTTGCCTTCCTTCACTAGAGCAAATCCCTGGCAGCTTGGGTGCCTGTGCTGCTCTCCCCAGAAAGTTCCATGATTTAAGTAATAATAATAGTTTTGTATCATCTTGGTACATGTGTATCAACATCAGCTTCCACATGAGAACCAATTCGGGGTGGGGGAATTGATCATGTCCTCCATTGGCAACCATTAAACATTTGCTTTGAATTTAATGTTTTAATTTAAAAGTAGGTAGGATAGAAGAAAAATAATATTGGACATGAGTTGAAAGACCTGAGTGCAAGTTGTCAGTTACGTGAGATCAGTGAAATGGTTTCACTTCATTCATTCATTTCACTTCATGCTTTCATTTATTCATTTATTCATTTCATACTTCATTCATTCATTCATTTCATTTCATACATTCACTTAATTGAAATGTGGATTGTGAGAAGTCAATTGATAAAGACTTTAAAGAGCAATGTTAAAATGACTGCTCAATGTTAAAATGTAAAACCATGTTTACATGTGGTAGTTGCTGGGATATTGCTCAGATTTAATGGGACAATGACTTTAAAGTGCTTAACACTGTGCTTGGAGCACAGCAAGTATTTAACAAAAGTTAGCTTTCTTCCCCTTTCCCCTCTTCTCTGTTGATCTTCCTTTATCATCATTAAGAGATTTTGCTCGAAACCAGCCTGGGCAACTTGGTGAGACCTCATCTCTACAATAAATAAAAAAAAAAAAGTTAGCTGGGCATGGTGGTGCATGCTGGTAGTTCCAGCTTCTTGAAAAGTTGAGGCAGAGGGATTGCCTGAGCCCAGCAGGTCGAGGCTGTGGTGGCTGGAAGCATGCCACTGCTCTCCAGTCTGGGTGACAGAGTGAGACTGACTCAAAAAAAAAAAAAAAAAAAAAAGAAAGACAGAAAAGAAAAGAAATTCAGCAATAGATCTTTACTTACTTCTTGCTTAGCTACCTTCAGGGCCTTGTATAATCTTACCCTTGGATGGCATTCCCTGTCTGAAAGGAAACTCAAGCCAAGAGAAGAATGTCATGACCCTAAGAGCATAGGAGGCCTAGAAGTTGTCATCCCAGATTTAGACAATAAGAATTTGACACTATCAATGGTCACTGCACTGCACAGATTTTTAGGGCTTTGAGTCAAAGAGAGTACCCATCTCATGGTAGAGTGGAAGTGATATTTGTAATTTGCTAAAGTACAACATCAGTGGACTCAGCCTTTCGTGAAAGGACATTTTGGAAAGAAGGGAATGAGCATCAAAGGGAAAAAATAAAACTTTTAGGTGGTTGTGGGTGGGGAAATTAGAGTCTTAAATGAAAGGCAGTAGTTCAGAAAGAGATCCTGTAATATTTGTAGGTGGTTATGGTTATAAAACACGATATAATTAGGATCTTGCAATTTTGAAGACAACATTAAGGGTAAAGATAGTTAACATAAACTTCTTTTGTCATGAGGCAATAATGCTGTAATTATATTTTTAGCTCAGTTTTCTCCCCATACCTAATTCTTTGTTGTTTTCAAAGAAGGATTTGATAACTTTTTCGTTGTCCCCTATTTAAGGTTACCTTTCTTTCAAATGAACAGTTCTCTTTTCTGACCAATTCTTTTTTTTGTGAAATGATAGGCTTTTATATTGTCAGAGCTAGAGTGTTCTTAGAGATTGTCTTAAATAGTCCAAACTTCTCTGCATCAAGATGAGGAGGTCAAGCCTTACTTAGGCTAAATAACTTGCCCAAGACCACACAACCGGGTAATGACTGAATATCTTGACTTTTTTTCCCATGTTGCATGACATATGATATAAATGACTATTTCCCGATATCTTGAGAGATATCACTGATTCATCTATATATTTAATGAGAACTTCAGGGCTTTTTTTTTCTCAACATTTTTCTGGGTCACTGATATAATACATTTTGAAATTGAACCTACCATATTCTGTGGCCTTTAATCAAATTTTAAAATTAGAGAACAACTTAAGTGATATGCCTTAACATCTCCACAAAGTGGGATGTTTTATAACACTTCTGATAGGTAAACATGTAGTTTTTCTTTAATAATTTCAGTGACAAAGCACTAACAGCCATGTGAGCCTGTTCGGACTCTGATTCATTGTTTTCTTAATCATTTTTAACACAATACCCTCTATCAAAGTTGGCCTATCACTTCTTTGTTTTATTTATATTATTTCAGGCTTTTATCCTTTATTCCTAGGCCACAAATATTGTTCTCAAGCATTGGTTTCTTATACTTTTTTTTGACCCTGTTTTATTGTGTTTGACTGCGTCATCAATTGTTCAAGTCTTTTTAAAATTGGAGCTTATTGCAGAGCTTGGTGAGCTACTTTGAAAAATGAACAATATCATCTATCTTACTTTCATTTTGATGATTTGGTATTGTGTATTATCTCTTTTTAGTGTTATAACAACCTCACGGAAGAGACAGTTCAGGGAATATTGCTACAGATGATGAAACCAAGATGGAGCGAGGCTACTTGATTCACAGACGTCCACACAGACGTCTGGTTAAAAGACAGATTTCAGACTGGCATATTTTATTCTCTATCACTGAAGCTCAGTTTTGTTTCTATCAACAATCTGTACCTTCTCTGAATTAAATCATTGTCTGGCACCTGTGACTATGTCTGGGGATGGGAAGGCATTTTTGGGAAAACTGAGAAAATTTCTTTTGTACCTAAAATCAACCCAGTACCATAACCTCCTCCCACATAGCTTATTTCTGATAGTTACTACATATTGTGCGATTCTTTATTTTTTGCATTTTGTCTATTTTGTGTAGCTAATTCCCTTCCTCTCTCCCTACTTTTGTGTCTGACCCGAGTCTCTTAAAATGGAACAACAGTTTTTTTTTCCAGATTTTACATAGTTTCCCAAATTCATAACAGCCATTTTCCTTTAATTTCCCCATTGTAATCTTGCCCATGAAATGTGTCCAATTGTTCCTAGGTAGTTTCTCAGTTATAGACTAATTCCAATCATGTTGAAACAAAACAGACTAGTGAGACATAAGCTTGGGCTTTAGCATCTGAGAACTGAATTTTTTACATTCAGTTCCATCATTAGAAGTGACAGAGGAAGGGATGGAAAAGAATACGCAGCTCTCGGCACCTGGCACATTAGAGGGCAGTGAATGAAGAAGAGCGCATACATCGCTTTATCCTTTCTCTCTCTGGCCCATGGGATCATCATCAGTAAGACAAATGTGCTACCATTGGCCTGCTACTCTTCCTGTGCCTCCATGAGCTATCAAGTGTGCAGTGCCCACCATGGTACTGGAAACACAGTAGGTCCTCAACAAGTAGTGATTTCTTCTTTTATGATAAATGAGATCAGGCATGCAACATGTGGAAACTTCAGCCTCATTATTGTTTATTCTTTCTTGGATGATTAGCGTTTCACTCCTTAATTAGAGGCTGCTCTCTATTTCTTTTTGGAACAGCTGCCTTTGATCTCACTGGATAGGTTACACTCAGGTCTTTAAATACAGTTATAATCTCTAATCATAGTGTAAATGCTGACAGCTTGCTGCTAGGAAGGGAGTGCCTATAAGTCAGGATACTTACCCAGTACTTCAGTTTCTCCATTCCTGGATTAACCAGATGAGAAGTGTGAGAAAGAACTCTGACTTTCCCCTTGTGCGAGTCTTCCTGCAAATCAAGTCATTCTGGTCCTACCTGGTTCCTGGGCTGTATAAGCAGAGAACAGAAAAGAGGAGTCAGCACAGCATTGAAAAACATGAGCTTTAGAGTCAGACAGATGAGTTGATTCAAATCTAAGAAGAGTCAATTTACTGATGTAAAGTAAGTGGCAAGTTCTTTTGCTACCGTAAGTCCCATTTTCCTCATGTATAAAAGGGAGACCATTACCTGCTCATTGGGTTGTTGGGAAATCAAAAGACTTATGTGTGCGGTGCACTTGCCAGATAGTAGAGGCTAAGTAAATGCTAGTTTTCTTTCCAGACTTTCTGTATAAGCACTGACATCTGACTCATTAGCAGGGCTTATCCCTCTATGCCCAGGAACCTGTTCCTCTTCACTTCCAAACAGTAAGTGTTTCCACTTAAATGATTTCACAGCCTGCCTAAATGGCCTGAACGAACACATTCCTCAGATGCTTATTCATTTATGTATGCAACCTATTAACTTCCATTGAGTTCCTCACATATGAAATGCAGGTTAATTGGAAATTATATTTTATGTTAAAATATTAACCAATCTCTTTATGAGATACATTAATCAATATTAGAGCTTCTAAGATGTTTTGTAATTTAGAAATTATATATAGTGTCCAGATTCTTTGATGAGACTTGCATTTGAATGACTGACATATATGTTCATACATCTTGATAACTTGCTAAGCTATTTTATTTGAATGCTATCTATCCATCTATCATCTATCTGTCTAATATTAGTCTCTTAGGCCTTTTATAACAAAATACCACAAGCTAGGTAGTTTATAAAGAATAGAATTTTCTTTCCCACAGTTCTGGAGGTTAGGAGGTCAAAATCCAAACACTAGTAGATTTGGTGTCTGGTGAGAGTACTCATCTTTATTCATAAACAGCCATCTTCTTTTTACAACTTCACATGAAGGAAAGGAAGAACAAGTTTTCTAAGGTTTCTTTTATAGGGATACTAATTCCAAAGCCCACATTACCTAATCACCAACAAAATGGCCCAATTCCTAATGCCATCACATTTGGGGTAAAGATCACATTTGGGGTTAAGATTTTTTTTTTGGTGGGGGAGGAGTTGAAGTCTCACTTTGCTGCCCAGGCTGGAGTGCAGTGGCATGCTCATGGCCACACCAGTGTTGACCAGCTAGGTTCAGGTGATACTTCCGTCTCAGCCTTCTAAGGTGCCGGAACTATAGGCACATGTTACCATGCCTGGCTAATTTTTAAAAATTTATTTATTGTAGGACTGTAGAGATAAGGTCTCACTATATTGCCCGGGCTGGTCTTGAACCCATGGACTCAGGCAATCCTCTCACCTCGGCCTTCCAAAGTGCTGGGATTACAGGCTTGAGCCACTGCACCCGGCCTAGGGTTAAGATTTCAATTTCAGCAAATGAATTTTGGAATGACAAAAATTCAGTCTATCTATCTATTAATTTTCTTGTGAAAAATAAAGCCATGTCATAGTTTAATTATTGAGATAGATCTTTGAAAATAAAGGTCTGTTATTTACTAGCCTGTCATTTTCTAACAAAATACTTCTAGATGTATTTTATCAAAGAATATTGCTTTTCTCATTTAAAATGAAACGGAATTAAATATCCCAGCATTATTTTGTTTAACAAGCATTTATAAAATAACTGAAACATGGCAGACTATGTGTTTCTCCGCCTCTGCTTGGTCCCATTGGGCTTTTCCCCAAATAGTCTCTTTAGGCAAAGCTGAGGTTTGAATATTATTGTGTGTTATGGAGGGAATGTCATAAACCAGAAAGAAGATACTGGACATAAAATTAGTTGTTGATCTAAGGAGGTAGCAGTGCTCTTGTTTGGAATGAATTGTGAAGTCAAGTGGCAGATGAAAAAGGGGCCAGAGAAGAAAGAAGACAGCAGACTGGGGAGTAGCATGTGTGATTAAGAGAGAAGTGGTATTGATGGATTCTAAGAATTGATGGTCAAGGACTGAGACATCATTTATTATTATTATTTCAACAATCAGCAAGACTTTATTGAGTGTTACTGCATACCAGCCTGGAAAAGTCAGTGTGGCATGGTTCTTCCCCTCAAGGAATTTTGTTCACTGGCTGTACCCATCCCAGCGCTATCCAGGAAACAGGTAAAGGATTCGTCTTTTCTGACATGAATCGTGTCTGACTTATCTTTATCGAATATAGACATAAGCATAATAGACTGCATACCTTAATGCTATGTGATACTTACATTATAAAATTATTTTGCTTTTTCTAATTCTTCACACATGCACACAAATCTGGCTAAAATGTAATTTGCTGCATAATTCTTTTATAGGAAGAAATTATATTGGTAAAAAGACTTGAACAGTTACTGTCTTTGATAGTTGCATTTTTCATTGTAAATTAGTTAAATGGCAAGATATGGGTCCATCCTAGACAGACTGATTCTCTCTTTGCATCTTGGGTAAGAAAATCAGATGATGATCCTGGACCAGTGAGGTAAATGTGCATTATGGGTATGCAAGACCAAATAATTATTTTTTTAACATCTTGGCCACCTTTTTCTGAGGAACTGTGGACTTGAACTTGTGTGGGAGAGAATGGGAAGAAACATGGACAGCCTTGTGGGAAGAGGAGAAATGAGGTCTGATCAGATTCAGATGTGTCCTAGTTTCTGAGTTACAGATTCACAGTGTGACCCTTGGCAAGTAGCTTGAAACACAAAGTAACAATTTTCCTGATCTGCCACAGAAGATAATAGTATCTAGTCCTAGTCCAGAATCTTACTAAAGAGATGACACTAGTTTATGAGAAATAACTAAGGAATAGTAAGAATACTGTTAGTAAGAATCACATTTGTGATTATTATCCCTGGCAGTGTGTGTCAGAATCACTTACGGTGATTTAAAAATGTAACGAATACCCAGATTCCACCTCAGACTTACTGAGTCATTCAGTTACCTCACCGTTTCCCTTACTCATCCATCCTTCTCTCACAGAAAATAGATAAAAATTATATAAAAAGAGGCAGAAGAAACCAAGGTTCAGACATGAGGCATAATTTCAAAGGCTGCTAGATGGTGAACCTCCTAGAAAGTGGCAAACAGGGATAGCATCTCAGCTGGCCATGTGCTCCTCCCCTGACATGGCACTTTAGCCATAGTTAGTCACTGAGTGTAGGACAGAGGAGGGAGCATTAACTGGGGTGGCAAATGGGGTCAGGATATTAGGGTTTTAGTCTCTGCTACTTATAGTTATGTGACCTTAGGAAAGTCAATGTCTCTCTGTGATCTTCAGTACTACGGAATGGTGGCCCCTGATGCTTTCCAACACATGGCTTCTGTGAAGACAAATTTGGGTGTGAATCCTGGCTTCAGCACTTATTTTTAATCTTATTCAAGACATGTGGCACCCAGTTTTTTTCCTTCTATTTTCTTTTCCTCTCTGCCAAATCATCATGTTCTGTGTGTCTAACAGCTACATTTTCTTCTGGTCTACCTCCTGCTTGTCTTGCTTTCAATTAATTATATGGGGTGATATAGAGAAAATATTAATAAATGCAGAGACAGTCAAAGTTGTGATTGGCCACTTTGACTCAAAATGTCTGGAAAATTCAACTTCTTAAGGCAACATTTGTGGGGAGATGTTAGAATATTAACCACCCAAACTCATAGTTTGCAAAGCACTTTCAGAAATGATATCCAACATGATATTGTTTGAGCTTTCCAGCCATTCTGTGAATCAGCCAGGTATAGACTGCTTTTTAGTTTTGCTGAGGGTGCATCTCAGGCCCAGAAAGTTTAAGTGTCTAAACACAAGTTTAGTGTCAGTATGACAAGAGTGCCCAAATACCAATCAGGTTTCCTGAATGCAAGTCTACCTATGATTGCTTCTGGTTTATATCAGCACTGACCATTATTATTAATATAAGTAAAGTGTAAATATATGTGAATCTATATGGAATAGCATTTGGCTGTTGGAGACTTAAGAAGTTTTTTTTAGGTCCCCATTTATTTATAGGCAAGAAGAGGGCTAGGGAAATGGTGCTGCTCCCTAAGGCCTACTTACCCATTCTTTGTCTTTCTAAGTGAAACTATTTAATTTGGTTATTTCACTCCTTTTCCATTGTTGTGTATTAAAACCCAGAGGAGCTACAACTGATTGTTTTAAAGTTGATAGTTCTTCAGACCAAAAGAAATTGTATATAGACTTAATGTAAAGACTACTTCACAACACCTAGAAACCATGGGCATTGAGCTGGAAGGAAATGGAATTATGTTTCTTGGGGTGAAGCTGATTGTGTCCAATATGCAGGAAAATCAAAGGAGCAAGTACGATATTTGGTGTCCAGATGGTGGACTGGACAACAGCTAGTGCTCACTAAATTTTCAATTTGTTTTTGTTCCCCTGCTTTTCCCAACCTTTTTTTGTTAGACTGGGACTCAGAAATGTATTCCGTACATATAATGTTTTTCAATATTCAAATTATTTTCATAGATCATCATATCAATTGTAAATAATACACCAAAATCTATTTTATATCTTATAAACCCATTTTATAGCTTCAGAAACTTAGTCTCAGAGCGATTAATGTATTTGTCTAACTTCACAAAAATAGTAAGCAATGGATTTATGATTCTCACAAACTCTTTGTTTCAGTACTTTGAAACTGTATTAATAGTTTATTAACTTAGCTCTGTATTTCTATAGGTTCATAATCATTTTTGAGAGAATTATTTAATAGAATGGACATAACTTAGACAGCAATTCAGAGGGGCTGTTCAATTTGTATTTATTTCATTCTTCTTGGAAATGTTATGAAGACATTAAGAGAAATATTATCTCATCAATCCAAAGGATTATTAAAATTCAGTTCCATTCAATGACAAAGGATAGTTTCTGAGCCCAGATGCCACCAACTGAAGTCTTCAGATATATGTGGATTTCTGAGCTGTATTTCAGTGTCTCCCAATAAAGTGTGTTAAATTACCTTAATCTGACATTCTGACATGCATGTGACTCTGGGTGCTGGAAAAGTTATTGATCTAGATTGCATGACAGCTCCTGAATTCTAATGTGAGTAACAAAAATAAGCTAAACTTAAAAATTAGCTATTTCTATTCCAGGCTTATCTGCATTTTTTACCCCTTATCTCTAGTAGTAATCTAGTTCATAGTTTCATCTTGAGTTCCTTTTTTTCCTGTGTTTCTTTCCAAGCTTTCCCTAAATATGTTACCAATGAAGTCAGATTTTCTATGTTAATTTGTACAGTACTGCACCAATTTATATTAACGATCCATTATATTTATACTATACTTTATAATACATTGTCCATGTCCATTATCTAGTTCATAGTTTCATCTTGAGTTCCTTTTTTTCCTGTGTTTCTTTCCAAGCTTTCCCTAAATATGCTACCAATGAAGTCAGATTTTCTATATTAATTTGTACAGTACTGCACCAATTTATATTAACGATCCATTATATTTATACTATACTTTATAATACATTGTCCATGTCCATTAGTTTAATTCCTATATACCTTCTGATATAAGAATAAAATATGTTATGATTCTCACTTTACACATGAGAAAAAGTAAGTATTGCAAGATTACTGATAATAATAAGAGAACTGAGAAAATGTAAACTTAGTTCTGCCAACTATAGGACTAGTACATTTCCCCCCAGACTACCTATATGAAATCAACTTTACAATATCACTTCTTAGACTGCTTTTAATAATCAATGAACCTGTCAACAAGGATATCAGCATAATGAACATTTGTGTACCTAACCCTGAATTGTACCCCATATCTTAAAAAAAAATAATAACAATGCATTGTATATTTTTAAAATAGCTTTTAAAAGGATCTTTGAAAGTTCCTAATACAAAGAAATAAATGTTTGAGGTGACGGATGTCTTAATTATCCTGATTTGATCACTGCACTTTTTATACATTAATTGAACTATCACATATACCACATCAATATGTACATTCATTGTGTATCAATTAAAAATAAAAAGAATATGTGAGTTGTAAATGTAATGACATCTTCATCTTATAGTATTATTGTACCACATACAGAACCACTTGCAGTACATGAAAAGCGTACTACCTACAACATGAGGATCATTGGTAAAATCAATCAAAAATGTCTTCTTGAATTTCCTAGGTATAATATGTGTGTGGTTGTTTTCATTTCTGTCTTTATTTTAAGAAGTTTGAATATTAGTTAATAAACTTTTTTCCAAAAATAGCAACAACAAAAATCATCAATGAACCCACCTTTTAACTATGTGAAAGCTAATGAGCACTTACAATACAAATACCCAGAATCCTCAGTGGCATAGAATAACTGTAGTTTTCATTACAAAAGATACGATAAGAGAGATTTTATAATGGCTTGGAAATCCTGGAAAGAAAAATAATCTCAGTTCAATTACGTTTCCCCATGTTTGTGCATTTGATTCAGGTTTCTTTTTATGAGTTTCTGCTCTTGAAGAATTCTCTCTGCTGCTCTTTGTTCTACTTATAGATTTTGTTACATTTCCAAATAAGAAAAAATACAAAGAAGAAAACCATTTTTATATTATGATTTATTGTCAAAATGGTTATGGTGGTGAGTGGGGATTCACTCTAGTTTATGAATAATATATTTACACTATTAAGTCTACCAGTAAATTTATAAGATTGATGTTCAAGAAAAAGACGCTAAGCATGATGAATTGCTACCACATAAAGGTAGTCAATCTTTATCAGCTTCCATTCAAAAAAATAAGCTGGAATGTTTGCAAGAATGCTGTGAGAGGTTTCCAACTTGTGTTTTCTGCTCTATTTTTACAATTCCTTTGGAAAAAATTACATTGAGCAGCAGACTAAAATTTTGTGATAACTTGGGCAGACCCAGCGACAGTGTATTCTGGGACTTATTAATCAGAAAAGGAGGCAAAAATCTATGATTCTGTTGGAACTAGAGCTTTTGGAGTGACTGAAGGGTTGAAGTGTCAGCACTTGATCATGCACAGTATTCAAATAGGCAGCGGATTTCATCTAGGTTCTTACTGGTGTTAAAGACATGGATGTAGGTAGAGCCAGAAAGATTATGTTTTCTGTGCAATTGGTTTTTTTTGTAGCAAGAAATATTATAGCATTCTGATTTTTTAATTCAGTTTGTATTAATTTTGTGTCTATTGTGACCCAGGCATTGCTGTAGGCATTTGGAGACATCAGAGAAGAAAGAAGGCAAAATTCTCGACCTGAGGGAACTTGCATGTTACTGGGAAAAAGACAGAAAGCAATTAACAAACAAATACATAATTTAGGAAGTCAGGTGATAAAAATGAGTATGGAGGAAAGCAAAACAGGATAAGATTGGAGAGAGTACATTAGGGTAGACACAGGGAAGATTCGCTTTTTCATTTTAACTGATTAGGGAAGGCCTCGCTGTTAAAGGATTATCTGAGATGAAACATGAAGGAAGTGAAGAAGTAAGCCATTGACAAGAGCATTCCAGGTAATGGAGCAGAAGCTATGAAGGTATTGAGGTAGAAGTTTGCTTGGCGTGTTTGAAATGATTGGAACAAAAGCAGCATCAGAAATGACACAACGATGGATGGATGGTGGTGCTTGTGCCAGCCACGAGCACTGGTAGAGCCTGGTAGAAAGGATAGTAGTGAGGAGTTCAGGATACCCATGTACTGAATGTACTGGAACATGCACTGAGGCCCTTCTGTGTGCTAGGCTCTGAGAGAATTCAGTGTTTAGATCCTTGTAGATCTCTTAACAACGTCTCTTGCTCCTACTCTGTCTGATCTAAATATCCCCAAAACTATATCAAAGAAATGCTCATAGTCTATATATTTAGATCCTGAGCTATGTAGCTCAGGGACAACCATACAACTTGTTCCAGGTCCTTCTTCCTAGGATTGTCCCTCAGGTCCCAAAGTGATTAAACTTTTGAGCTTAACTGCTGAGCCTTCTTTCGGTCTCTCTTTCAGCTTTTCACCTGGCTTCAATTATTATCTTCCTTCTTCAGCTTGATCAATGATGTTGTTATAAATAACTTACTCTACCGCATCTTTAGTGATTTCTTTCTACTTCCTCCAGGGCCATCTCTTATCCTATCGCCTCTTAATCTTAAGGGTGATTGCAAGGCATGAGTAATACAGAATCCTTGACTTCATGAATTCTTTGGAGAAGGAAAACCTGGCCAATTCATTGATAAAGTCAACTAACATGCATGCTCTGAGGGAGCAAATAAAGTGACATGTGAGTTCAGAGTAGGCAAACATTTTGCCAAGGAAAGTAATAGAGCTCTGTGAATAAAATGACCCTGTGTTTGGGCCCTGAAAGATTGCAGTAGGCAGAAGGGGCAGGTTTTCCAAATTCATTCAATGCAGAAGGAGACACTTATACAAATATATGCTTGTTTAAAAGTTCGTGGTGTGGTTCAAGCTACTGCATCTAGACAGTATTGTGCATGAAGGGAAGCAGTAAGTCATAAGACAACCAAGGAGAGTGGATTTTACCTCACAGGCAATGGAGAGCCATCTAAGGATTTTAACATGGGTGGAGCTGAGTGTTGTATACGACCATTCTGCTTTAAGGGAATTGTTTTTCTTAACATATTCCTAAGTTGACTTAAATAAATATGCACTTTGAAAATGATAAGCCTGTGGGTCATGCCCCCTAGAAGGAATCAGGGAAGTTAAAAAAGCCACATGACTTAAATTTATATCCATTGGTGCTTACTGTGTATTAGAAACTCATCTAAGCCTTCTATATAAGGGTTATTTTATTTAATTTTAATGAGTCTATCACCATGGTACTATTATTATTTTAATATTCCAGGTAAGAAAAAGTGAAGGGAGAGCTGCAGAATCATATAGTCAGGACTGCAATAACCTTCTCCTTAGATTGGGAGGAAAATGGAAGCTCAGAGATGGTAGTACGCTATCCATAGCCCATGGCAAGTTAGCAACAGAGCTGAGACTAGAGAATGGTCCTCTGACTTTAGGTTCTGAACTTTATAACACAGGAATCACTGTACTACACAGGAGCACACACCTCCTAATAGGCCACCACATCCTTCTGTCCAATCATTCACAGATGAATTAAATAGACACTCTTCTCTCTATAATCTGAGAGGCTCCAATAAACCATCACCCTCAGTAAAGATTGGCATGTCACCACTAATAATGAATTCATTTAGGTAAGTCTTTTCCCACTCATTATGATCTTTTAAAATCAGAGTAAGCCCAAATGGGAGAGCATTTTAAGTATGCACTACCTTTGCTTTAGTGAGTTTGTCAGAGGTTTCTACACACTTCCTCTCCCTGCCCCATAATTGGAAAATACTGGATTGTGTCGGTACCAGAAGCTAATGGGGTGAAAGGAAGAAGATCTGAGGGCAGAATGTGTGGGCATGGCAGATGGTTTTAGGTTAGTTTTAAATTTGAAGCTGGCACTAGCCTTCTTCTATTCATGAATCCTAATTCCTGCCATTCTTCTCTTATTACACTGTTGTTAAGGCCAATCTTACTCACATGTCTATCTCTGCATATTTCAGTGGTAATTTTATATAATAACTTAATTACCTGCCATATTCTACTCCTGTGGCTTTTCTTCCATCTTTTTGTTTGATTGCATCTGACCCTGCTATTCCTAGGAAGACTTCCTATATCTAGCTAGCTTTGAGCACATCTTTTTACTGTGTTTTTTTGACTATTTGGCACTGGGTGAGAATTTACTGTAACTCTTTGCAGACTCTTTCATTTTTGTGTGCTGCCAAGAGAGCAAAGTGAGGTAACAGAAGTCTTGATTCTGATTCTAGCTTCCCACTCACTCACCTATGGCAAGTTCTAGTTTCCTCTTGCTAAAGTAGCTCATCTGCCAAGAAGTAGGAGAGTGTATCAAGCATATCTTCCAAATCTCAAAAGCAAGAGCCTGTTTTGGATAGATTGTAATCCTCTCAGAGTGTGAGAATGAGCTTCCAATTTTTCTTGAAGTCTATGCTCTCCCCTGAATTAGAGGTGAAATGGTACCATGGAAATAACATTCAACTCAAAGTCACAGGCTTATGTACAGGATTCAGCTCCACTGTTAACTTCTGCTTGATTCCGAAAAAGTTTCCTGAACATGTTTAGCTTCAAATTCCTTATGTGCAAATTAGGGATAAGGACATCTAACTCATATAGCTGTGGACAGGATTAAATGAGACAAAGTGTAACAGTACAGGATATGTGATAACTTCCAAAAATGTTGAGTTACAGTCATACAAAAGGGATATTCAGTGCTTGTCATTACAAGTGAGGGTTTATCTGGTTGGATTTGACATAATTGTAACTATCACCAGCCTTTCTATTGTCTGAAATGAGGGGTTCTTCTGTTGCAGAGATAGATTATAATACACTTTAACTCAGTAGCAGGCCACTGCTGCTGCACTCTCAATCAAGGACATCCTGGAGGACCCATAATTAACTCCATGTTCAGGAGAATCTCATTGATTCTTCAGAATATTTAGCATAACGGTGTGTATGGCTATACTTGCAGTTCCAAGATTAAAATAGGGTAAATGCCTTCATAAACAAATCTATAATCATCGAGATGTTTTCAATAAACCATAATGAAATTTATTATTATTTCACCTATAAGACTAAATGGATTTGCGGATGGATAAGGATCAGTTTAGCTCATCTCCTGCTGTGAAATTGCCCATTTAGATCTGCCCACTGCAATATATTCAGGAGTGATATGTAGCAAATTAGTTCAAGTGACTTCACATTACCACCTTCTGCTAAAGACACTTTCCTAATGGGTCCTATTTCTTGCCGGGTCTTGAAAGTCTCCTTTTGTTTTTGTTCTTGAATTTCAGAAGGGCTTAGGACAGTTTAAAGTAGGTCAATAAAATGAAATAAAATTAATTAAGAAATAAAAAGAAAATGAGCTCCAGAGTCAGAAAATTAAAACTTGAGTATGCTTATGGTCAGGTAGAAAAAACAGTGAAGATTCACAGTGAGTGTGTATATTTCACAGGCATTGCACTACATCTATTTATGGAATTCCTACTGTGTGTTAGGAATTAGAATACAAGTAGAACCTGGAACTTGCCTTCAAGATATACCTAGTGACACTGTGATGGGAATACATGTGAAGAGTTTGACGCTGGGGAGATGTATTAGTTTTCTATGGCTGCTATAATAAATTACCACTAATGAAGTGGTTTAAAACAACACATTTGTTACTATGTAGTTCTGTAGGTCAGATGTCCAACAGGGATCTCCCTGGGCTAAAATCAGATGTCAGCAGCCTTCCTCCCTTTGGAGGCTCTAAGGAAGGATACTTCTCCTTGCCTCTTCCAGCTTCTAGAGGAGGGATACTTCTCCTTGCCTCTTCCAGCTTCTAGAGAACAACCACATTCCTTGACTTGTGACCCCTTCCTCCATAGTCAAAGTCCATATCTAGTCAGTCTCCCACTAGGTGACTCTCACCTCCTCTCCTGCCTTTCTTTTTTAATTTTAAAGACCCGCACTAGTTTTCTAAGGCTTCCTTCACAAAGTATAAAGCCACAAACTGAGTAGCTTAAACAACAGAAATTTATTCTCCCACAGTTTTGGAGGTCAAACGCCTGAGATCGAGGTGTCAACCAGGTTGGTTCCTTCTGAGGGCTGTGAGGGAGAATCTGTTTCCTGCCTTCTGGTGGTTTTCTGGCAATCTTTGGCTCTCTTGGTTGGTAGAAGTATCATCCCAGGCAACCCCTTCAGGTCTCCTCCCACTGTGGGAGTTTTTCTGTCCTCTTAATAAATTTCTTGCTTAAAAGAAGAAAAAGAAGCATCATCCCAACCTCTGCCTTCTTCTTTACATTGTGTTCTCCGTGTGTGTGTGTGTATGTGTGTGTGTATTTCTTTTTTTTATAAGGACACCCATCATATTGAATTAGGGCCCATTTTCCTACAATATGACCTCATCTAAACTAATTATATCTGCAACCACCCTATTTCCAAATAAGGTCACATTCTGAGGTATTGGGGATTAGGATTTCAACACAGGATTTTTGAGATAATACAATTCAATCTATAACAGGACACTTATGATTACCCTGAGCCCATCCAGATAGTCTCTCTATCACAAGATCTTTACTTTGGCACCACTTCTGCAATATGACATATTCACAGGTTCCATGGACTAGCATGAGGACATCTTTAGAAGGCTGTTATTCTGTCCATCACAAGAGGCTTCTGGGATCAGGTACTTAAGGCCTGAAGAATGAGGGGAAATTCATCAGATGAAAGGAATTTTGGTGGAAGACACTTTGAACAGAGGGGATTTTAGCCCTTGGATGTTATAGAAACCAATAGTGCACTCAGTAAGCCACAAAGAACCATGCAGCTGGAAAGTTTTCATGCTCAGGCTTCATTTTACTCATTTGACCTGGTCAACTATTCTTTCTATCTGATAGTACCTTTTCCAGGTTTCCATGGCACCATGATCGGCTTGTTTGCTTTCAACCACCCTCACTACTCTTTATCAGTCTTCTCCAGGGAGAAGCAAACCACAGTTCTGTTCTGCACTTCAAGTCAGAACTTATCACAAGTCTACCTGTTTATCCCCGTGTTTCATTTTACCTCAGAGGTAAATTTACCCTGTTTTCTCTAGAATGAGTGTGTAAATTGCTTGAAAAATTTTTATCCCAACAAAATTCTGCCATGGTCTACAGGAATCCCTAGAAACTATATATTTAGAATGCTTGGAGTCAGAATAATAGCCCCCAACAGCTGTTCATGTCCTAATCCCTGGAATGTGTAAATATTTAACCTTACATAGCAAAAGGGTTTGCAGATATGACAAAGGATCTTGAAATGGGGAGATTATCCTGAATTACTCAGGCAGGTGAATCTAATTACAAGATTTTTTACAAGAAGGTAGCAGGAAAGAGAGAGTTTGAGAAGAATTGATGATGCAAGTGGAAGTTGAAATGATGTGATTGCTGACTGAGGCCAGCCTCTAAAAGTTGGAAAGGCAAAAAAAAAAAAAAAAAAAAGAGAGAGAGAGAGAGAAAGAAAAGAAAAAACAGACTCTCTCTTAGAACCCTCAAAAGGAACAAAGTTCTGCTGAAATCTTGATTTTAATTCAGTGAGACTCATTTCAGATTTATGATCTCCAGAATGTAAGACACACAATTTATGTTGTGTTAAGCCACGAAGTTTGTGGTAATTTTTTTTAACAGCAGCTATAGAAAATTAATACACTGGGTTTCTTGTGGTGTGATGAACAAGTTGTAGAATAAACAGCCCTGGTTTAGAAAGCAACATACCTGGTTCCAATTTCAGCCTTATTAAAAACTAGGCAAGTCATCTTAGACAAGTCACTTAATCTCTCTAAGCCCCATTTCCTCATCTATAAAATGAAATAGCATTACCTTCCTCAGAAGATGACAGGGATAATTACACATTCTAAGACATTAGAATGCTTTGTGAATTGTACTCTACAAATTACTATTGTTATTTTCAAGTTAGTTCTATATTGCTGTTTTATTTTCAGCAAAAGTTCTACCTCAAGGTACCCCTCCTTCCCCAAATTAGGTCCTTGGTGATTTCACTCTTCATGATGAAAAAGTGAATCATTTTCCCAAATGCCAAAAATGTGACTGAAATGAGTTTCCAGCCATTTGTATATGTTTTTCCAATTTTACTTATCTATCTACAGGTAGATAAAACCCCAAGGTTAAAAATAATATATTTTAATTATTGTGTTATTTCTATATAAATGATATGTGCCCATTGTAAACATAAAGCTTTTCAAAAAACTTTGAATAGTATGAATATAATAAATACTACCACAAGTCATATACTGACTCAATCACAACTATTTCAGTAAGTATCCTTCTAGGTACTTCTCTATTCCAACATACAAGCATGTCTATGAATACTTTTACTTTTATACTCTTAGTATCTATGTTGTTAAGTAATATTTTCAAACAGTATTATATTTAAGACACTTTGTGTGTTAACAAGTGTATATTTTAAAAATTTGTATAATGACCACAACCAATTTTCTAGATATACTATGATTTTCTTAACTTAAGCCTCCTGAAGATGAACATTTTGTCTTCTGGTATTACAAACACACTGTGATTAAATCCACTGCATGTATTTTTAAACTTATAGGGCTGGTTTTTGGTCAGTATGCACTGTAAGGCCAGGGCAATTGTTAAAAATATAATAACTTTGTTCCAAATTATCCACAACTGACTAGTCTGTACTGGTTGGTAGGAACTCCTAAGTGTCTCAGATCTCAGCCTTCTTGCCTGCCCAGGCCTCTTTCCCAGGAACTCTCTGATGGTCACATCCTGGAGCCAAAAGTCAATATTGATTTGACTCGGCAAATTCTTTCTGGAATTCTATGGAAGGTCACTTTCATTCTGTGCTCGTCGGTGACTCTCTTTGGATGCTAGAATAAAAAATCCGTGTTCCAAAGTCTTAGATAAGAAGTTACTCATATTACTCATTTTGATACATATTGTGAAAGTTCTTTCTAGAAAATTAGACTCAACTGAGCATTTATAATCCCCAAACATGAGAAAAATAATTATAATTTCACCAACACTGAGTGTTGTTAATATTTTATTTTTGTGATTTCTGTTGAAGAAATATTTCCTTTTTGTTTTTTATTTGCTTTAGTTTGATAATCAATAAATTGAGCATCCTTATTTGTTTTTTGGTCATTTACATTTCTTTATAAAAAGAATTTTGTGTTTATTTATTTTGCCCTCTTCTCTTTTCACTGCACAGAAGTTTAAAATTCTCTTTTTCTTTTGAATCGGTGTTATCGAGATGTCATTATTTTAACTATTTTATTTGTAGATAATTTACATGTTATACAATTCATCATTTAGTATATCTGTAGATTTGTGCAATCATCACCATATTCTAGTTTTTTGTTGTTTTTTTTTGAGTTAGGACCTCACTCTTTTGCCCAACCTGGAGTGCAGTGATATGATCATGGCTCACCATGGACTTGATCTCCTGGGCTCAGGCGATCCTTCTGCCTCAGCCTCCTGAGTAGCTGGGACTACAGGTGCACTCCTTATGCTGACCCTTTCTTTCTTTCTTTCTTTCTTTCTTTCTTTCTTTCTTTCTTTCTTTCTTTCTTTCTTTCTTTCTTTCTTTCTCTCTCTCTCTCTCTCTCTCTCTCCCCCTCCCTCCCTCCCTCCCTCCCTCCCTCCCTTCCTTCCTTCCTTCCTTTCTTTGTTTCTTTCTTCCTTTCTTTTTGTAGAGACAAGGTCTTACTATGTTGCCAGACTTGTCTCGATCTCCTGGGCTCAAGCAATCTTCCCAACTTGGCCTCCCAAATTGCTGGGATTGCAGGTGTGAGCCACCACACCCAGCCTAGGTCCGCCATGCCCAGCCTAGTTTTACATCATTTTTATGACTCCAATAAAGAAATGCTGAGCCCATGATCAGTCTTTCCCTATTACCTTCCCCTCCTCTAGTTCCCAGCAAGCATTCGTCTGCTTTCCATCTCTATATATTTGCCCACCATGAATATTTCATATGAATAAAATCATACAGTATATGATCTTTTGTTATTAGCTATTTTAACTTAGCATGTGTTTTCATGGTTTATCCATGTGGTAACTTGTATCAGCACTTAATTTCTGTTTATCACAGAATAATACCTTGCTTCATGAATATGTTATATTTATTTATCCATTTATCAGTTGATAGACATTTGGGTTGCTTTCACTTTTGGCTAATATTAATAATGTTGTTATAAATATGCATGTACAAGTTTTTGTGTATATATATTTCCATTTATCTTGGGTAAATAATCAAGAGTGGAATTGCTGAGTTGCATGGAAACTCCGTGTTTAGCATTTTGAAGAAACACCAAAATTTTTTTCACATTCTGGCCAGTAACGTATTAGTGTTCACTGGATCACATGTTATTTTCTGTTTTATTGATGTAACCATTTTTGTGGGTGCAAAATACTTTCTCATTGTGGTTTCGGTTTGCTTTTTCCTGTCTAATGACGATAATCATCTTTATGTGCATAACGTCTATTTGTGTTTCCTTGGTTATTTCATATAGTCTCCATTTTTAACTGAGTTGTTCATCTTATTAACATTAAACTATAAGGATTCTTTATGTGTCCAGGATAGAGTCAATTATCAGATAAACTATTTGCAAATATTTTATCTCATTCTCTGCTATCTTTTCAAATTCTAGATGGTGTCATTTGCACCACAAAAGTTTTTAATTTTGATGATGTTAAATGTGTTATTTTTATATAACAAGATTATAACATCTGAAATGTTTAATTTTCAAGCAGTAACATTCACTTTCCTTGGTGTAAGGTTGTATAAGTTTATAAATATGTATTGCTGTGTATCCATTCACCACAATAATCAAGATGTTAAACAGTTTCATTATCCCTCAACATTTTATGGATGGCCACTAATCTATTTTCCGCCCCCACATTTTTGCTTTAAAAATATTAATAAAATCATAGATAGTAAGATACTGGATGTGTTTTTAATTTTAGTGAATAAAGTTCTATCAAATAGTTCTTTACATACAAGCTTACATATTTCTTTCATTACCAGTGCTCTGATCTCTGCTTTCTTTATCTCAGCTTGAGGTTTTAATTTCAATATTTTTCTGTCATTTAATTTTAGGTGTGACTACTTTATACTGCAAATATAGCACATAAAAATCTTATTATTCTTCTCAGATAGGCAGATTTCCTAGAAGTAAAGTCCTGAGTCAAATTACAAAAAGTTGATACAAATTAGATAAGACATAAAAAGGATGAAGAAATTACTCATGGGCAAAGGTGATAGTTCTCCAAACACTTTTTTAAAATTAATAATTTCGTCATATAAAACCTTGCATAAAGGCTAAAGATGTAAACACATACAAGCAGATTTCTCTTTTGAATCCTGAATTGAAACACTCTTGGTCCTTTAGAGCATAGCTTGAGTATAAGGGGTCTTGCTCGTGGGGTTATCTGCATTGACTGATCTATCAGGAACAGCGTTAAGACGTTGGTCATCTCATTTTCTGCTATCTCAGGATGAGGAAGAGGGAGAAATTTGAGAAACAATTAGCCTAATTATAAGGTTCTGATCTCAGGCAATGGTTTTCCTACTTTGCTCTTCGCTGCTCTGACCTTACAAGAGGAAAAAAAAAAAACAACACTGTGGGACAATAACAACTGTTTTCCCAAATAAAAAGGACTGCTATGTGGCAGTTATAAGAATAGTTCAAAATCATTCCAGAACACAGATCAAGAATGAGAGTGATTAAATAAGCAAACGGTGGGGGGGGCAGTCTAAAACAAGATCAACAGTGGAAGAGATTGCATTTGAAAATGTTTGGGGTAGATTTTCCTGCCCTGTTTGAAAAATCTCATTCTGTGTCTGTGGCGGTTGCACACACATCACTCTTCTGTGATAGACATCTACTGACCAGCATTCATCTTCTGTTTTGCCACTTGGCACTGTCTGCCCCGGGGGCACAGAGGGAAGTGTCAGAGTGGCAGTGATGGGGACTCTTACAATAAATTTGTCTTTATACTAAATTTTCAATCCAACCTTACAAAAAGCAATGAACCCTCAAATCAGAGTTTGCTTTTTTTTTTTTTTTTGAGTTGGAGTCTCACTCTGTCGCCCAGACTGGAGTGCAGTGGCCGCTCCCGGCCATCGCAGCCTCGACCTGCTGGGCTCCGGCGATCCTTCCGCCTCAGCCTTCCAAGTAGCCGGAATTACAGGCATGCGCTACCACGCCCGGCTTAGTTTTTAATTTATTGTAGAGATGAGGTTTCGCTGTCCAGGCAGGTCTCGAACCCGCGGGCTCAGGCAATCCACTCACCTCAGCCTCCCAAAGGAGCGGGGTTACAGGCTGAGCCACCGAGCCCGGCTTAAATCAGAGTTTTTAATGTGCTGTATTTATGAAGGCAGCATACATTTGCTTAAGTTCAGGCCTCTTTCTGTAGACATGAGAATTCTTTGCAAAAGAATAAAAAAGGAACTTTGTAGGTGTTGTATTGTAAATGTTTGTTTTTTCAGTGTATGCAAAGACAAAGAGGGCTTTCTGGTGATATTTCCCCATTGTCTTTGCCTTTCTACAAACATTCTCCTTCTTGTCTTTGCCTGGGATGTACAGCTGCCTGACTGTCCTGAAAACCTCCACGGGATTGCACCTATTTAGCCTTTATGCACTTATACTTCCTATTGGATTCATACTTGTCCGTTGGGATCATATTAGAATTAAATCATGTCTGCCTGTCAATGCAGGACTGGTTCAACTTGTTTCTTTAAAAGGCCACACATCGTAATGCATTTTAAGAAGAAATCTGGGGACTAACTCAAAATAGCAAATGTTTCAAACCTCAAGTGAAATTCAATATGATTTTATTGAACTAACTATTCTATTTTGGTTTTATTTTGTTATTTTGTATTATGTGTTTTTACTTCATGCCTCCAGGGTCATCATCAGCCTGGTTTTTTCAATTTGGTATAACACAGTTTTTCTAAATAACTGCAACGTTATTGATCAGTTGATGTGACTGTGGCCAGGTCCTGTGGGCCAAAAGGCCAGGCAGGACCTAGGTGGATCTTCTGCTCAGTTCTCACAAGGCTACAATCAAGGTGTGGGCAAGACTGTGTTCTTATTAAAGCCTCTTCCTTTTCCAAACTCATTCAGTATGCTGGCAGAATTAATTTCCTTGAGGGTTTCAGTGTTTTCCTGCTGGAGATTATTCTCAAATCCTAGAAGTCATCCACATTTCCTTGACATGAATTTCCTCAAAACGGTCACTTTCATTGTTAAATCAACAAAGACAGCAAGAATAGGCTCTTGTCTCACAGATGGCCTGGTCCTATTATTAAGCCTTCACCTAATTAAGAAGACAGAGGATAATTCACTTTATATTAACTCAAACTCTACTAATTTGGGACCTTAATTGCATTAGCAAAATCCTTTAACCATCACCATATTGTATTGTGTAGAAGTAAGTTACTGGTCCCTCACACACTCAAAGGCAGTTTGTACAAAAGGAATGAACACCAGAGGTTGTTGGTCAGAGACCAACTCAGAGTCTATCCAGCACTGGTAAACAAAAATAACATTGTCGGGGGCAAGAAAAGGATCTCAGGTCTAAGTAGTTGTGATGTCAAGGGGAATATTGTAGAAATGAAGTTCTAAGAAAGTCAATATCAACTCTGAGAAAGTTCCAAAATGGAGGCTGCTGAACTGAAAGGATGAGACAGAAAAGCAGGAACTGACCTCTGTAGTCAAAAATCATCGGTGGGGAGGGTTGAGTATTAAAATAGTCATCAAGGGCACAGTGAGAAAAACTCATGTGTGAAAGTGCAGAAAGCTACAGTAGCTTTGGATGTTACCTACCTGTCACCCTTCTTTTGTGGGCATAACAGCTGCTTTTAAAGGTTCTCATCTGGAAAAATTGTGCCAAACACTTCCTTCATCATTTAAACACATTCTGCCATTTTCTTGTGTCCCTGGGAGGATAAAATGAGAGTCTAGTACGTGTAAAATGATAAGCTCTATAAAAATGTCAGAGGTGAACTGTTCCTTTGTTGTGGTAGTTAGATAGTGTTCCTGGCCCTCTCTTGATGCTGCCCTTGTCTTCTGCCCCAAAGCTTCACTACCTGGTTTCCTATTCGATGTCATGGTGTCACAGAAGGGTGTATAGTACGAGTTTGACACTGGATCCTCACTCTTAGAGTACGTTTCAGAGTGATAAAGGAACATGTGAATTTAGGGCCCAGTGATTTTTCACAGGGTGATGAAGAAACACGCAGGTAGGGCCCAACAAGTAGAGTTTCAGTCTACTGTAGGGAAACCCTCAGGTCAACACCAGACCCTGTGAGTGTCAGAATGAAGTTTGCTCAAGGGCAGGACAGGCCAAGCTAGGGCCACACATTGATTAGGGATTGTAAAATAGTCAGTAGTTAGGTGTTGTTTAATGACACAGTTGATGAGACAGGCACCCTCTGATAGGGATGCATGTGGGGGATGACCAAAGGAGGTAGGATGAAGTTGGAAAAACAGAATTCAGTGACTGGAGAGCCTACTAGCATGGTAAAATAGCAGCACCAGTTATATGTGGCATAGATATGGGAAGGTATCAGAGACCTAGAAAAATATACAGCCAGTATTACTGAGTGCTCACTATGAGTCAGGTGCTTTTCTAAATGCTGTATAGTAATTAATTCATTTATACTTCATCGCTGTCTTATAAATTATATTTATAGCCATTTTATAGATGAAAACCTGAGCAATGGAAAGGCAAATAGATGGGCCAAGACCAGACAAGTATAAAGCAGCACATCTGCTGTCTCCCTATTCAAGCAATACCCTGCCTGTCTGCTCAGTGCACAATATCAATTTTCTTATCTTCCATCGCCTCCATAAGTGACGGCACAATCTGGTGGCAAAGTGGACAGAGATAAAGGCAGGCAGGTAACTGACATCTGGAAGACATTGCAACAGAGTTCCCCTGAGTGGCCTGATTTGGGGAAAGGACATTTATCCCTGAGAAACTGGAAAAATCCATTTAAGGACCTTGTCCCTGAACTGGAGGCTCTGGTAACTGGAGACAGGTTAGCAGAGCATAGAATGGGATGTGCATCGAGGCTAACATGATGCTGAGTGCCTGGGTTTCTAGCTTGAGGTTACTTCACTGGATCCTCAACTTAGGGGTAGTGCTAAGCCTGAGGGAGGACTCTTGCTGTGAGTGCTAGAGGGAAACCTGCCAGACCAGGTAGGCAATTACCTTAATAAGCACTTGTCTGTCATGGCCTGTTAAGGGTGTGAGGAATTCATAGGGGTGCAAGTCCTCCTGCCTGGGATTGCTCCCAGTTGAGCTCTGTTGGTAGTTACTCAGTCTACATGTGGATCTCACACTGATTTTTACTCCACAGAGGCCAAGTCATTGCTGTAACTACAGAGTCTGTCAAATAATGCACGACAGAGCAAGACTGAACATGTAATAGAACTAGTGTTTTTAAATGTCAAAAATATTTTGCAATGTCTTTTGCTAGATATTGATAATCTTACTCACTATTCTCTATTCACATTATACCAGGAAGTTCATTGTCTCAGGGAAGGAAAAGATGGGAGGCTTAAAACTCAGGACACTAGGAAAAAAAAAAAAAAGGGGGAGCTATGATAGAGTAGAAGTTCCTGCTAGACAGAAAATAAAAGTAAAACTCCTTTTTAAGGCAAGAGAGAAAGGAAGATTAGGACAACAAGTGAGATTCTGAAATTTTGTCCCTTTCCACAGGGGTGAGGAAAACAAAAATAACCCCAGGCAGCTAGAAGAGAAAGGCAACAACAAAGGAAATTTTGCCACACTTTGCCATTTGAAATTCTGGGTGATGGACACCTCTTAGCCTGCCTCCTAGCAAAACATAAAGGTTGGAAAAGCCAATCAACTGGGAAGAGAACCATAGATAATGTCCTTGCCTCTTTTGGTTCCATTGTGGCATGAGGGTGCTGTAGGATTTCCTGTGCAGTCCCACCGAGGGTGTAGAGAATGCTCAGTTGAGAGCTGAACGTCAGGTGTGTGGTGGGGAGGGGTGAGGCTGCTGTGCTCACCTTCTCTTTTGGGACCCATATGGGGATGTAGCTGATGCTCAGTGGGTCTACAGTATCAAGAACAAAGGGGAGCTGGACAGTTGGTTCTGACAGTGCTGGGATTGCCATGCAGGTGATGAGTCTGCTTTTCCCTGGGTCAAGCAGTAGAAGCTAGGAGGCCATGTAGGGGCCAGAAGGTGTTAGGACAGTGTCAGCTCAGAACGATATGAGGAGTGTCTACTTAACCACCTAATTCTTCTTTAACTAGACATCTTCTTGGAATGCAGAGGAAGGAACTGAACTTTGAATTTATTGGCTATTTGTCCTGAAGATTCTACCTTAAATATGAAAGTCTAAGACAAGTTTAATTGACAAGTATTATTTCTTATCATCTTAAGTGACCATGGAAAATCATGGAAAGTTTCGATTGGTAACAGTAAACTTACTATAGTAAACTCAAGTTGTATAGAGAGAACCTACTATGTGCTCACAACATAAGATTCCATGCATAGTTGAATTTAACTCTCCCAGCACCCAGAGAGTAAGTTATTATCCTCAGCTTATGAAAGAGGAACTTGGAGCTCAGAATTAAATATCTTGCCCCAAGTTCCAAAACTCCTAAATACTGACTTCAGATTGAAATTCTGTGAGACTTTTCTTCTCTGCCTTTATCCTTTGCTACAATGGAAAGTTTAGCAGATCTGACTGAATTTTTTGGTTTTTTATTTTTAAAACCAGCCAGTATTTTCTAATTGTTTCTGGGTAGCTAGAATATTTGCTAAGAGGAATAAAGAAGGCAGGCATTATAGAAGAGAAAAGGCAAATTTGATAATGTCCACATGATGCAATTGTATAAGGCTGATTCTAAACCTCACACCAATGATTTAAAGGCATGCATTTTATGTTAATTTAATCCACTTCAATTTCATTAAATTCACTTCAATTCAATTCAGTTCAGTTCAGTTAACAAGCCTTCCCTGTAAGATGCTTTAGTTTAAGTTCTAGAGGTATGGAGATGAATTAGATTGATTCTGTCCTGTGCCCAAGGAACTCACAGTCAGATACAAGAGCTACAGTCAGGCATCAACTTAAATACCTAATTATGTGATCTTCATGGATGATTTCTCATGGAAAAAAAATCTTTTAAACTTTTGCACTAATTTGTTAACAACTACTTTCCAAATAGTATTTTAAAGGTGCTTTGTTCACTACTTATTTTCATAGCAGCATATAATTGCAAACCTTAAAGATGATTCAATGAAGTAAAAGAATATTTACTCATATTTCTATTCAGAAGCAATCAGTGTATCTGAGAAAATAAGTTGTTTTTTAAAAATCTTTAAGTCAAAGCAACTTCTAACATGACTTGTTAAATGTAATTTGCTATCTAAGAAAATTACAAAACTATTATACACTATAATACTTTTCAGTAAGAAATTTTTTTCAAATATTGAAAACTAGTTTATTGAAACTTGTCAATATTATTAAAACTATTGATTTGACATTATTTAAAACTCCTTCCTTCAAATATTTGGATATACAATAATCTCTTATGATTATAAAAGTACTACTTTTGGATTTAAAAAATTACTTGTAAGCCATGATGGTGAAAATTTTTTAAAAATTTAAATAAATTTTACTTTAATTAAGTTTTATTTTAAAATCAAATGAAGTTTATTTGAGGCTTATTTAACAGAAAATTCAATCTTTTAAAACCAAGATTTAAAAACCACTGACACGCTATTACAAAATTCAGTTATAATATCCAAACTTGATGAAATTATTTGGGGTAGTTTATAAGAGGTGTTTGTAACAAGTTTAAACAACAAAACAGTCAATGAAGACAATACTGTTCATGGTGGCCTTTTCAGCAAAGGCATATCTAAATATACCTCTCGTTGCCATGATTTACTTAGACAGTTTTAAGCTGCCTAACACTGAGGAACATTGTGTCTAATATTGCCTCATCTGTATCACAAGAATAGAAACAATTGATATTATAATTATTTTTGAGACAAACTTTTCTATGATAATTTCCATGGCTGTTTTAATAAAACCCTAAGGAAAATTCAATTTATTAAAAATTCATGCTTTATTTCTTCATTTTCAATTTAATTTGAACATGAGTTGAGAATAGAAAAAAACATTAAATTAACCATCAAGAGAGTGGGAAGACAACCCACAGACTGGGAAAAAATATTTGCTAATTATGTATCTGATAAAGGATCTGCAAGGAATTCAAATTAGCTGAGAGGAATAAAACCAAATAAACCTATTAAAAAGTGGGCAAAGGACATGAATAGACACTTTTCAAAAGAAGAGATACAAGCAGTCAACAGATATGAAAAAATGCACAGCTTCACTAATCATCACAGAAATGCAAATCAAAATCTCATTGAGTTACCACCTAACTCCAGTAAGAATGGCCATCATTAATCAAAAAGCAACAGATGCTGGTGAGGGTGCAGAGAAAAGAGAATGCTTCTACACTATTGGTGAGAGTGGTACAAACTAGTTCAAACTAGCAATATGGCAATTTTTTAAAGAACTAAAAATTGACCTTCCATATGATCCAGCAATACCTCTTCTGGGAATATACCTGAAGGAAGATACATCATTTTACCCCAAAAAATGATTTATAGCTGTGCTATCCACAATAGCACAAACATGAAACCAACCCTACTGCCCATCAGAAGTGGAATGGATTAAAAAATAATAATACATATACACAATGGAGTATTATGCAGCTATAAAGAATGAAATCATGAATTTCACAGCAAATTGGATGGAGTTGGAGACCATCATACTTAATGATCTACCATAAAAACAAGGAACTGAATAACACATGCTCTCACTCATAAGTGGGATCTGAACATTAGTCACATTAGCACAAGGGAGGTATTGGCAGTCTCTGGACACTGTCAGGGAAGGGAGGGAGTACATGTAACAACACAAAGGGTACTTGGTCTTAACCTATGGGAAGTGAAGCTCAAACTTCACCTGCATGCAGCCTACTTATTTAGCTAATCCTGACATGTACCCCACATCTCCATAATAAAATAAAATAAGAGAAACATTAAATTAAAAAATTTAAAATATTTCTTAAATGCAATATGTTGGGTTTATATATTTACCACTTTTGGTCCATGAGTAGCTAAGTCTGGCAGTCCATGGTACCTCTGGGGAACTCACCAGAACCATGGCAGTCAGGCTCCCATGCTGGTCAGGAGCAAACTCTATTTTGTGTAGATCCTTTTAAAAAATAAATATTTTTAGTACTCTGTAATATAAAATTAGACTACCTTTATCCCCATATTATTAAATATGCATAAACATCAAACTAGGTATAAACTCCTTGGGCCTTTAATTCATACCACTCTGAAGTCAAAACAAATTTGCAAACTAAACCACACACATTACCAAAGCAAAAATAATTTAAATTGTTTTGCTGAAACTGAATTTCTGCTTGCACTAGGGCTGTGACATGGACTACTCCTTTGATTTTAACATGGCCATTCAACTCTGTTGGACTGAAGTCAATTTTCTCACCACTTTTTGCAGTTCACAGTGATGTCATTTGGAGTTCACACGGCAGGAACGCATCATTTGCCTACTAAATCTGCCTCTGTTCTTTTCTCATTAGCCTGGGACAATTAAAGTAGCACTATTTGACTGTTGACAACTCATTTATAAATATAATACAAACTTGGAAACTGAAATTGTGAGAAAGGGTTTGGAAATAAAGCAGTCATGCAAATAATTCAGAATATGTGATTTTTAATTTTTAAATGTTTTGCAATGATGTTCAAAATTTTTTGTAAGTCTGACAGGAAACCTAAAGATCTTTAAGAACTTGTCCTTGGACTTCTGTTTATAAATACAATCCTAAAATAACTCTGATAGAGAGTTATTTCTTACCCTACATAGTTTCCATCATCCTTCAGTTTGACCTTGGAGAGGGCAACAAATAAAATCTGGAGACTGGCATTAGATAGCCTTGGGAGAAGTCAGATAAAGATGACATAAGTGGACATGTACCATATATTTTTGGCATCTGGGTAGTCAACAGAATCAAGGAAAGCAAACGGGAAAGCAAAACTATGGGTAGAGTCTAGGTTCTTCATAATGACTCTATGTTTCCCTGAGAGTTTTGGGATTCTATGCAAAAGTCAATATTCTCACACAGGTTAACATCTGACATTATTTATAAGTTCAAGATACTTATGGAAGATTTACACCTTAAGGTCAGCCATCTTGATCTATAATGAACTTTTATCAAATCATTGGCAGAGCTTAAGAAACAGGCACTTGGCAAACTCTAGTGACCCCCTACCTGCACCGTAGAAGCCTGCCAGTGCACAGTGATGCTGTCAGATTAGAGATATATTATAGCCTAGACCATAAACTCTGCCTTCCAGTTTGGACCCTGCCACTTTAGACCTAGGTGACCTTGAGCAAGGGGCTATATCTGTATAAGCATCAGGTTACTCTGCTGTTAAGTAGAAGTAGTAATGACACTTACCTTATAAAGCTACAAAAAGGAAATAAATGAACCAAAGCAGGGAAACTTACTGACATTCTTCTCAGCATAGAGCAAGTCCTTGATAAATTTAGTCATTTTTATTTACATGAATACGGAATTCAATATTGTCATATAGGCATGGGGAAGAATGACTCTAGAACAGCGGTTCAACCTGGTCTACTGAAGAATTCTAAAATATATTAATGCCTGAATATCACTCCAAAGATTATGATTAACTTGATGTGACTGGAACATTGGGATTTCAAAAAACTCCCAGGTGATTCTACTATGCAGCCAAGACTGAGAATCAATTGTTGCTCTAAAAGAGTGGATTATAGGTGTAGTCTGGTGTCGCAAATACTGGAGAGTTGAATCTTTAGTCCCTATGTGACAGTTGGTAATGAGTGTCCTTGGACAAGACACTATCCTACTCAGTTTTCCATTTATATAGAATGAAGGCTAGTTCCAAATAAGCCTTACAGATTTTAAACTCTAGCTTTATGGGCTCAGAGAAGTAAAAAAAAATACCCCAGATTACAGCTCTATCTCCAAGCTGCTTTGAAAGAAAGTCAAATCAATGAAGCAGGTTTTTTAAAGTTTATTTAAAATGAAGCAAACATGAAAAAAGTGTATCCCTACTTTTTACTTGTCGATATTTGTAAGCATACCAACGTGACTGGTATTTGCACACATAAAACCCAGAAGAATGTTAACTACATGAAAGCCAGAAGGTGGAAAGTATACATATTACCACAATCTACCATCAGCTACTTTTTTCCTTTACCACTTAACTAAGAAAACCAAGGATGTGAGAATGTCTTCTATAGCACCCCTGGTTTGTAAGAAGTGTGAAGATGACCCTTGTATCAGATAAGTCCCTGGGAGGGAGATCTCCATGTATTTTATGGGATGGAAGATTTAAGGGAAGGGAAAGGTGAAGGTGACACCTGTGTTGGCATTGGAGCCACACCAGCCCCAAATTTGTGAGGATTCACCACAGTTCCTTGACTGTCCATTCACAAGCATCTCTTAGCGACTAGACTTTAGAAAGCACACTGAAGAAAAACATCAATGACCATCATGTGATGTGCAAGTAACATAATCATGGCCAAGTGTATAACAATCTATGGCCTACAAAACACTTTCATGTGACTCATGAAAAAAAAAAACCTCACAAGGAGACAGAGAACAACTAAACAGACTAATATAGGGAAATTTTTTTCTTCTGTTTTTCTCTTCTTCATTTTTTTTTTTTTTCTATTTTAAAGATGTGGGGCACAATTCGGGGTTAGGTATATAAATGTTCATTATGCATGTACCCTTATTGATGAGATGTGCCCTCAACCCTTCCCCCGGCAGATTCCCACTACTGCCAATCCCGTCCCCACCCTCTCCTGGCAGTTTCCCGCTACTGCCAATCCTTTTCTTATAGTATTGTGATAATTGTTCAAGGTCCGCTTATAAGTGAGAACGTGTGATATTCAGTTATTTGTTTCTGTGATAGTCACTCAGTATTATAGATTCTAAGTCCATCCAGGTTGCTGTGAAGTAAATAATGTTGTCCTTCTTTATTTCACACTCCCCAGCACAGAGCAAGTACTCTATTTAATTTTTTTAATTAAAAAAATATTTACAACACCTGGGGGTGAAATATTGTTACTCAAATTTTACAGAAAGCTGATGCACTGAGAGATAAGGTGATTTGTTTAATGGTATTCATCTAATAAGTGTCTGAGCAAGGACTCTTTCATCGCAAATTCCAGGTATCTTCACTGTACCAGGCTCACAATGCAGAGTGAGAACGGTGAAACTCACAGAAGCTGGAAGTCCCTTATCATTCAGTTTTCGCTGCGGAGGTACTTAATACTTAAATGTCTAAGGTCTGTCCTTTCCCCTTTCCCTGTGTAATAACTTCTTCCTTTCTCCCCTTTCTCCACTTTCTTATATTTTTTCCTTGCCTTCTTTATCTCCCACCCTCTTTTTTCCCCTTTTCTCTAAAAAATCTTGAGATTCCACAGAGTTGGAGCTTATTTTCTTCACCAATATATCTGTAATTCTTCTTGGGATGCATATTATTTTTCCCACAGAAAGTCTTTCCTTGTCCTGATTGGGATAAGAGCTCTATTTGGTCCCTGTGCTGCTTGGCTGGAGCCAAACGCCTTCTGAGTTCATGCAAACTTTCTCTTGAAAAACACTGGATTCAGATCCTCATCTAGCACTGGACTGGTGAGAAAGAGGAAACACTATTTGCAACTTTGAGCCCTGACCGCTTTTTAGAGTTACCTTTTTGCATGAAGGTTCTTGTGCCTATTAGAACATTGGCCTTGAAAATCATTTTAATTTATGCTTTAAGTTTTCATGTACTGTGCATACTCTGCTTTAGTCCTCCAACAAAGACTGTTCCTTCCTGTGATTTCTCCCTCCCTTCTACCCAAGCCTCCATTACTGAAGCCCAAAACATTTTAAGGTAGGATATGTCCTCCCTCTCCTTCAAGAGTTCTACATCCTGATCAAGGAAGTTTTCATGCGTAGTTGAGCATACCCAGCTTTCATTGTGAATCAGTCTCAAACTCTGAGATATTATAACCTGTACAATAAGTTTAGTTATGTTAAGATTGAGGAATACAAAATACAAAATCATGCTGTTGATCTCAGACTTTAGATTAAGGAGTAACTCTTGTTTCCTACAGAACTCTCAATTCCATGCTAAAATATTTTTCGAAGAACATGTTTTTCCAGATGGTAAGATTGGGATAATAATCATAATAAATAATCATTATTTAATTCTGACATTATAGAAGATTTTTTTGCTTCTGAATAATTTAAACCAACTTTTGATTTTCTATAATCAGTAAAGAAAAAAGTTAAGTGTATTTTCCTCTTTGTTAGTCGCTATGTTTTTCTTATATTATAATCAGTGTATTATGTATTATTAAGTGTGCTTCATCAAACATATGAAAAATGACAGTCTCAAAATCTATATAATTTGAGTTAGAGAATGCCAAACCAGGATTTCAAATTATGTTTGTTCCTTTATTTCAGATCCCTAGTATATTTTCTTTAAGTCAGTGCTGCATAGCCTAAAGAGAGTCATCTTGTTTATTAGTCTCATTTTTCTCAATTGTAACAAACTGGATTTAGTTAGATAATGGCCAGTGCCCTTTTCAGGTCCAGCATCTTTTTTGTGTTAGTCCCAAATTGTCAATCTTACATAAAATGTGTAAAGCCAATTACTGTCAAAAATTAGTGCAAATATCTCAGATGCCATTGATTGATTGATTGAGAGATTACTAAAAAGGATCACAGTGTAAAACTATTTCCCTAACTAGGTAAATAATGATTTCTGTAGCCTAAACAAGGGCATAGTTTTCTTTCTTTTTTCTCTTCCTTCTCTCTCTGTCTCTCTCTTTCTCATCCCTTCCTTCCTTCTTCCCTTTCTCTTCTACCTTCTTTTCCCTTTGGTTGTTTTTCCTTCTCTTTCCTCCCTTCTTTCCTTCTTTCTGCTTTTGTTGTATAATAGTGACTCATATGATTAAAATATCTATATTGGGACAAGTCTCAGAAGATTTTAAGTCAATTAATTCCTTTTAAAACTAAGTTGTACTTTTAGGGTAGATACTAAGTCATTTCATTATATAAAGATAATTGCTCTTCTGAGTATAAGCCCAAGAAACTTTAGAACATGATTTAGACCATTCACATTTGAAAGCATTTTCAGACGTTGTCATTTTCGTTTTTACCAAATAATCGTGTGATTCACCAAAGCTGTGATTCCATTAAATGGAGGGCAGCTCAGTGAGAAATTCTTGCTGTCTCTGGTTTTGTCTGTCTTACCACCACCGTATCTTGAATCTGAATACCTACATTTTATTAAAGCAATGAACCATACTCTTAAATTTTCCTTGTGGCTTAATGTTTAGGGGATTCAGATGCCTGATCACACAGCAAGAACATATAATCTTGTGAGCCATTGGTGTTTCTCAGAAGTCTTTCAATTCTCCAAAGTCCTTAATCTGAAAAGGCAGTTCACTAATGCCTTAAATAAGTTCTCATGAACTCGCCATCTGCTTGTATTAAAATAACGTAAATAGCTCACTCTGGGAAGTGAACGTGATTACTGTTTCCATCACCCAGAAGACACATGATGTGATCACCCTCCACTTCTTCCTCCAGAATCCACAGCATGTCACCTTTGGAGAAATGATGGAGGGGAGGGGATGCTAACATGCTGCACTGAGTTGAAGGAGCTTTTCACATGCGTTTGCATTTCTTCTACTGCTGGTATTTAACATATGGCAAGTGAACTCAGATTTTCTATGTTTATCCAAACATTCCTTATAGACAGGTGTGCTGATCTGCCTTATAATTAAGACAAATATTTTTGCTAAAAATCTCTGGCAGTCTATTCTGTACTCTTAGAGCCTGATGTATCCAGGACTCAATGGTATTATTGTCAGTTTAATGATCTGTCTCTCCTACAAGACTCAGACCTCTGAGTAGATTTGCCATATTTATTTATTTTCTGCAGTTTCTCGTACAGTTTCTAGTGTTCATTGACAGATTCACTAAATGCTCTTTTTATTTTATTTTAAAGATGTGGAGTACAATTCAGGATTAGGTCATCGTATAGGTAAAGTTTAGACCTCTCTTTGGTTCCGACTTCACTGCTCTTGGTTGATTAGACCTGGTGATGGAATATACTTAACTGTGTGATATATGAGAGAAGCCAAATGTTTTGACTAGGAAATCTAAACTAGCAAATTACCCCAATAGAATCAACTCCACATATCCTGGTACTTAGTGATTTATATGACATCATTTATTTATACAGCACGTTCCATAAAAGAGAAGAATACACTGGAGGAAATTAAACTGAATCCTGAATCTGGAAATTAACAAATTGGCCATCAGAAAAGATAGGAGGAAATCTTAGAGAGCTAAAACTGGGGGATGGATACAGGGGAAAGGAGTGAATGTGGATTTGGAAATGAGCTTGGTACAAATAGAAGGAAACAATTCATATTGCTTAATAGGAATTAGAGATTAAGCTGCAAGAGAATGGAAACAAAAATAAATGAGTCAATTTGAGTCTAATTTTGGAGGGTCTTGAATGATCCAGAAACATCTAAAATTGACATAGGACAACTATAAATTTCAACACTTTGCGCCAATTTTTTGCCTTTGGATGGTACTCACTGACATTTAAAGTGCTTTTATAGATATCGTCTGTTTTGATCTTTTAAATTGTCTTATGAAGTAGAAAGGGCTAGATAGTTTTACCAATCTGAAGACTGAATTTAATTTCATGTTTGGTTGCACTATTCTACAGGGTGCCTCTTATTTACTTGATCTTAAAACTGGAGCCTTCTGGAACAGGCTGTACAGTTATGGATATTTGTCCTCTAAATTGTACAACCTTTTTCAAGACATCCATTGCAGAAAAAAATCTATAATAAGGAATAAGTACTCAGACAATATGATACTGTATTTGTTTTTACCTTCTATTTTAAAGTTAATTGTCAAATAAGGTTTTGTCTGATATAACTCCTCAGTAACCCATGACTGGATTTTGTGAAGTTTGTTCTTTTCAGGCACCGAGTGCGGTTTTGCTGCTGTTGCCTCCATTGATGCTCATTTGGACAGCCAGTCACTTAGATAGCATGGAGCTCCGCACAGGTTATGGTGCAGTAGCAGATATAATTTCTGCATCCAAGGGACTAAAAATTTGTGAGAAGAAACTTAGTGTGATTTCTGGTAAAGAGTAATAAGTTACACAAACTACTAGTATGGGGCAGAGAAATTATAAACAAATAACACAAGAGCTTGTTACTCTTGGTTTTCTACTCATGGAGATATACGCCTTGTCTAAACTTCACCTGTACATAGACCACTTATGTACCTAATCCTGAATTGTACCCCACATCTTTAAAGTAAAATAATAAAAAAAGATATATACCTTGTGTTTGAAAATGTTTCTTTAAACCCAAAATTACACATACATATCGACAAACCACACCATACAAACATGTATTCAAAGTACAATAGCTGTGCAGAATATTTTAGAATTTAATTAACTCCACTCTTGTCCGAAGGAAAAATGAAAAAGGTTAGCCATGAATATATATATTATCCTAAATTCTCTCTCTCTCTCTGTCACACACACACACACACACACACACACACACACACACACGCACACGCACACGCACACACACACGTATATATGTATTTATTCTGGGGTGCCAACAAATGTATACGCATTTTAAGTGATGTTATCTTTGTGTTATTTTTAGATCGCCATAATCCGAAGTGTCTGGACGCTGATGGTAACCACCCTGAGCACCTCTTATAACTGCAGAAGTCAAATATGACTTATATTCATCTTTCATTTTTGGTATATATTGAGTATGACGATGTAAGTACAATTTTATCCTTTCTTAAAATGTGTATGTATTTTAGCACCCTCTGTATATATATGTTATCATAGCTAATGTTTTATATATTACACACATCTACATATTAATACTTGAGCTAGAGAAGTCCTCACCTTAAATAATACAAATATTATTAAAATACCTAGAACTTTCTTACCAACAAGGTAGATATCAGATTCATAAATTAAAATATTCTTATTTTAGAAAAATCAGAGGAAAATAATTTGATATTTTGAATCGCTACTCAGATAACTATAAGAATAATTGAAATTGACATTTGTTTGGCCTCATTTGGGATTTATTTGGGAGAAGCATTATTGTATACTCATTTCTTTCCAAAATTTGGATCCTCTCTTTTGGACAAGAAGCTTCCTGGATTAGATAAGGGAAGAATTTGGGCTCAAATATTTAGTACCAGACAGTGTTGTTGTTGTAACATAACAGTCATAAATATATTCATTCAAAAAAACTATTTTCTGAGCTTAAGGTCAGGCACATAGAACAAATTCTAGAAAATAAGGAAAAAAATATATGCACAAGATAGGATGCATATTCTAAAAAAACCTGCAGAACTACTTTCTGTCTCACATGCTCTTCCAGAACTTTTGGTAGAGTCCACAACCTCTCCTCAATGTAATTAGGTCTTTGTATCAGATTTAAACAATAGAGTACAACAACAGTGACTTCTGATGCCAGGTATAAAAGGCAATACAGTTTCTGGCTTTCTTGGGACACTTGCTTTGAGAGACTTGAGCTGCCATTTAAGAAGTCTGTGGCTGCCATCTTGTGAGGAAGCCCAAACTTACTCATATGGAGAAAATATGTGGAGAGGTACTGAGAGTGCATGAAGAGAAGAAATGCTTGATCAGCCCCCTGCTGCCTTCTACTGTTCCAGCTCCAGCCACTTGCTGTCTGTGACCAAACCAGCATTGCCTAACTAGGTGATTCTCAAATTCCTGACCCCCAGAAACCATGGGAGATAAATGGTTGTAGTAAATAACTATTTGGGAGTTATTTGTTGTCCAGTAATTGGTAACTGGAACAAACTTTAAGTATGTTCTAATTTAGTGGAAAATTTCGGTATCAATAATTTATATAAATTACATAATAAACTACATACAAATTACAATGTAGGTGAGATAGTTATAAGTGCTACAAGAGAAAAATACTCAAAGTATCATGTGAATTCAGACGAAGGTAAAATGAGGTCCTCCTGAAGATAACATTGAAAATCTCATGGGATTGTCAGTGGGGAAACTGACCTTTGCCTTAAGGATGAAATTTGGACTTGAAAAGTGAGAAAATTTTAGGTAGAAGGAATAAGTTACCCATCAATGTGTAGCGAGATTTATATATAATATCTTATACATTCTTCAATTACAGTGGCCAGTTCAAACCCTATAGGAAAATATTACTATTTCTATGGTGCCCTATGTCATTCTTGTCTTAAGGCAAAGTCAGCATTATGTTTTTACATCCACTTTGGAATTCCTATCTGTTTTATCTAATATGCATTATTTTGAGAGTTGCTGGGAGTCGCTCTATCTTTACCAAAACCACATTTTTTTCAGAGTACCTACTATTTTCCTGTCCCTCCCAGAGGCTTTGGGGAGTAAGAGAAGAAAGAGACATTGTCTCTTCCCTAAAAGAGTTCATAGCCTAGTCAGGGAGAAATACAAGTACACTCACAGTATCAGTGCAGGGATCTTGGAGGTTAAAAGAGAGTTGAGTTAAGAGAAAACCGGTGGCACATAGGAGGGAATGAGCCACCATGCAGAGAAAGTGATATTCTAACTTAATCATTAAGGATTCAACTTTGCCAGGCAGAAAAGAAAAGAATTCCTGGCAGAGGAGATAGGAAGAAAAACAGCCACAGACATAAAACACTGTGTTTGGAGGAATACAAATAGTTCAGTATAACCCAGAGTACAATATCTAAAGTGGGGAGATTGAGAGGTAAGGCCAGAGAAGGAGGCAAGAGTCAGCTTAAGGAGTGGGCTGCATCTTCCATAATGCTGAGGAATTTGGACTCCATTCTGAAAGAGACAGAAACCCTTTGAAATGTCTGGAGCAGTCTGCAGTCATACCACCCTGAATGCTCCCAATCTCCTGAAAAGTATGGAGCTATTGAGTCTACACAGTCAAATTATACTTATTTTTTAATGTAGCTGGGGTTTTTTGCTTGTTTTTTGAGAGTCTCACTGCCACCCAGGGCCTCACTGTCACCCAGGCTAGAGTGCAGTTGCACACTCACAGCCACCGCAGCCTCGACCTGCTGGGCTCAGGTGATCCTTCCTCTTCAGCCTTCCAAGTAGCTGGAACAACAGGCACACACCACCATGCCCGGCTAATTTTTTTTCGTTTATTGTAGAGACGAGGTCTTACCAAGTTGCCCAGGTTGGTCTCAAACCCCTAAGCTTAGACATTCCTCTTGCCTCTGTCTCCCAAACTGCTGGGATTATAGGTGTGAGCCACCGCGCCTGGCTAACTGTTTTCCTTATGTATAGTTTTGGAGGATAGAACACACTTATTGATTTAAAAAATCTCACTTTTGCTGACTTTAAGATTCTGTCATCTATTTTCCCAATGGGTAGCATTCACCCTAATGATGGGACCTAATGTAGCCTGAAAGAAATGACACCTTACAGGAATCAGAGGCAATCTATTCCAAAGTGTTTTCTACTCACTGCTCTTTCTGGAAATGTGGTTTCTCATGCCATGAAACTTGCATGATGCCACAAAGACACTAATTGTGGTAATTTATGGACCCTGGCTCTGTCAGACCCATTGATCTTTTAGAGACAGATTAATTACAATTTGCGGACCTCCATCTCCATACAAAAAACACATTATTAGTCTATTCCCACTGCCAGGAAATCTGGTGGTAAATAATTCAAGAGAAATGCCACCCCAGTGGGAAATTGCAAGTGCCTGTGTTTCATGACCCATCTTATCTCCTGTGACATGTGATGCTGGGCTAGTGGGACCACAGGCTTATTAATGAACCCTCACATTGTGGTATCATTCCCTTTGATTCAGGTTATTTGATCCGACCAAAGTCTTTTCATTCATAGTCATCTACATCGAAGGGAAATTCCACCAGAAGACCCATTCTATATTTTTTGCCTTCTGTAAGGCTGATGGTGCTCTAAATGCCTTTTATAATTTTGTTGTTGCTGTTTATTCAGGTCTTTTAGAGTTTCAGGAAAAGGCTTTAGAATCAGCCACTTCATTGTTCATTGAAGACATTTGTGTTTTAGTTTTGTTCAATTAAAAATAGCAACTCTGGGCTGTTAATAACTCTGGCTATATATTTTATGGTGAACAACAGATATGACTTGAGGTCTTAAGGAGTTTACAGGCTATCTTACTATTGTTGAGAAAAGAGCAGTGTAAAAAATAACAGTATTTTAGAATGGACAGAACACTTACACACAATTTCCTTTGGGCCTTTTTGGATGTTAGTTACTTGGGCACATTAGTTTGAGGGTATATTCTGTTTTGTTGTCAGCTAATTTGGTTTTTCCAAATCTTTCTATCAAACTTTGCCCTACTCTCCTTCTCTAGGGTGAGTGCCTTTAATACATTTGATTCTAAAGTAAGCAATTTACATTCTTATATCATTTAACTTTCACAGCAACCTTGTAAGAGAAGTACTGTTAACCTAATTTTACCAGTCAGGGAAAAAAAAAAGACATTTAGAGAAGTTCAAAAATATGCCCCAGGTTACAGAGCTAGCCAGTGTAAGAACTCAGCTCATAAACCTGGCCTGTCTCACTTCAAAAGTGTCTCTCTAATTCACTGCTCTAAGTAAGTTGTCTTTCGGATATTTGCATAAAATTATTTGTGGAAGTTTCCTTCTGCTTTGAACCATAAGAATATGACAAAGGGATTTCTTTGTGCTTATGAAGTTTTATCATGCAATTATGGTAACATGAAGGGCAGATCTTAGCTGCAGTCATCTGTCCTTTGAGATTTATATAAAATTGATTCAGATTTTCGCTCTTGCTAAACGCTCATGTCCCATGTTTGTTCTTTCCTCACCCACCCTGGAATGGAATGCAATTTCTGCTCTAGGATTTATTTTAAAGGTGTTTATATATACAAAACAGACTTCAATAAAGATTTGGGGTAGGGATTAGGTTTTATTTTGTAGCTGTGAAAATAATGTGGAATAGGCATACCATCAAAAATAAATATATACATTTAATTACAGGAAGTATACAGTAGCTGGAGTTTATTGTAAACAATACAAAAGTGGAATAGATATCAAAGTTGCTTTTCAATCCACATCTTATATGCCATCTTTAACATGTCATATGTGAAATGTTGGTCTTTCTGGCATCTCACCACTGGGAAATCTCCCTACTACTGCTTTTCTCAACAGCATCAACACTCAGCCATGCTCAGGTCCTTCACTTTTCTTTAACGCTTCTTGAAGCTCAGTCCCACAGTCTCAGTCTTTAATGCTCCTTGCAGCTCAATCTCAGTCTTTTTTTTTTTCCTTATGAAGATCAATCTAGCTTTCCTACTCCCTAAATGGCTCATGAATGTGCTCTGTGAAGCAAAAGGCCATCTCCTCTTCTCATCTCTTAGACTGGCAAAACTGCAAATACTTAGGAAATTTTCTTTTCCTCTTCCTCCTGAAGTCTTTATCACCGTAAAGATATAAAGTATATTATTCTCTTTCCTTACTATCCACGCCCTTGGCTCCAAAATATTCAAAGAGGAAGATTTGGTTTCATGTATCTATTTTTAAAAATCGATCTTGCTGCACATTTATATACTACATAGATGAACCAACTCTGTTGTTAGAAAGTAATACATTGTTATCAATTTCCAAACAGCTTCTCCTTAAGGAATAGATAAAAACTCTAAAGAAGTTATTTTGCATGTCATTCTTGGTATTGTTCATGTTGATGAAAAAGCCCTACTTTGTAAAACAATTAAAGAGTTTTATTCTGAGCCAAATGTGGTGGATCTAGGCCTGTGGCACAGTCCCAAGGGATCCTGAGAAAAATGTGCTTAAGGTAGTTGATTTACAGCTTCATTTTATACATTTTTAGGAAGACAGATGTTATAGCTAAAACATGCATCAATACATATGAGATTTAGCTTGGAAAGTCCAAAAATTCAGGAGATCTCCAAGTGTGGGCTTATTTACTCATAGGTGGATTCGAAGATTTTCTGACTGGCAATTGGTAGAAAGAGTTCAACTCTGTCCAAATAATTTGAAATCAGGAAAAGAAATGCTTGAGTTAAGAAAAAAGGGTGAGTACAGGTTGTGGCAGCCAAGGTTCTTGCTTGCTATGTAGATGAAGACTCTAAGTAGCAGGCTTCGGAGAGAATAGGTGGTATATGTCTCAAAAGGTATTCTGTACAGAAGCAAATTTCCTCAACAGAAGACTTTGCAGAGTTACTTCAAAATATGTCAAAGACACATATTTTAGTGTAAAGTATTTCTGTTTCCTTTAGGGCCTGCTATCTGTCATGTAATGTTATACCAGAGTCAGGTTGGTATTTGGTACCATATTGCCACAGAGTCTGTTTTGTCAGTTTTATGATCTCTATTTTAATGTTAATGCTGGTCAGTTGTGCCTAAAACTCTACACAGGAGAGAGTATAACAAGGCATATTCAACTTTTTGTTTCTGTCATGGTATAGAATTTTGTTTCTTTTGGCCCCAAGGGGATCCGCTGAGTGAACTAGGGAGCTTTAAATTGTATTTTTGTTTTACCCTCAGTTTTACTGATTCTTTTATATGTGTTTCTTTTTGTTCTTACTCTAAATTAATCTGTGTATACTTATCTTCACTTTCATGAGTCATTTGGAGAAAATGTTTCATGTTTTTAGCTTGCTTTACATCTAAAATATATGGCTAAAGTTTCACAGTGCAGAATATGGTAGAGCATTGGACTCTAGAACTGAACAATCAAGCACCAACTTCATTCTTACCAGTGTTAACAGCAATGCCACAGATTCAATAGGAGTCCTGTTGCTCGCTGCACAGAAAGCCAGTCACTGAGACAATATTGTGAGGGAAGGCTTTTTATTTGGCTAGTATCAGTCAAGAAGAATGAAAGATTTAGTCTTCCGGTCCTACTGAAGTCAGGAGTTTATTTAATGGGACAGGAATGTAGAAAACAGGAATTAGAGAGGGGCAAGAAAGAGGAATTAGGGAGGAATATGGCATCTCATTGTCTGGTTGTGGAGTTCTGATGGGTTTTAACTTTTTGATAGTATAAGCCTGAGGGTCAGTTTCCTGAAGTAGGAACTCAGATAAGACAAATATAAGTTTCAAGCTTTAAATTTGGAAAGATTAATTTTCATGTCTATTAAAATAAATTGTAACCTTTAGTTCTATGGGAAGTTGGACCAGTTTCACTTGCATACCAGCCGTATAATATCAGACAAGTATATGCCCTCCCTAAGCTTAGTTTTCTTCTGTATAAAAATGAAGAAACAAATAATAATTACTTTAAGCATTTCTGGGAGGATTAAAAATAAAATTTTAGGAGGAACATTTAGCATGGTGCCTGGTGTATATAAAATTCTCAATATATGCAAGCAGTTATTCATGTTATTTTTATTCATTTCAATAAGAATGATAAATGTCTCTACCTATTGTCCACAAATCCACTGAAAATGATTTTCTTAAAAAAAAAAAAAGGAAGGGACCTTATTCATTAAATAGTTTGCAAACCAGGGAGACACAGCCTTTGGTACAAAACAAAGGTGTACTCTGAAAGAACAAAGAGAGGGATTGTCTTTTATAGAGAATGTTCTCACCATTCATACAGAAGTTCCTCTTCTGGTCTGCTATGTAAATAGAGACACAAACTTGTTTAGTTTTGACTGGCTGATGCTTGTTAAGTTCTGACTGACTGCACAGTCTGTTGGTTAGGTCCAGGAGGCTAAATGGGATCTTCCAGCAGCCACTGATTCAGTCAGCAAGAAGAGAAGCAGACAGTTATGAAAGTACCAAAGTTTTGCAAATGTGTAGGTTTTATGGGACAGCAGGGTACATGTGTAACCTCTAGTCAACAAATGGCTATTTGATTCTATTTTTGAACTTAGACCCAGTTAGCCACTCAGGATACATCTTAAAGGATCGACTCTTTCAGCATCCACTCAATTTATTATCTTGAGGTGAAGTCTCAGAATTTGCAAAGTCCCTCAACTCCCCACCTCTTCTTTGAATATTCATCTCTGCAATACACCACAATATGCTGCTTATGCTTTTGTGCCTGAAGGAAGGGGGGATCTTCTTTTAGATAGAAATGAACTGTTCGAGCAGAAAACTGATGTCATGACCCTCCTCCTATAAAATAATATTTAAACTAAACATTTTCTTCCAAACCTCACCTACCCAGTGTCATAGCTTTAGGTGCATTGCTGGTTAATCATGTCTGCCTGAAATGTGCTTGCTACATTAGTTCATGTTATCCCTGATTTATAGACAAAGAACTGAAGATACATGTAAAGATACATGTGGCTGAGTCACATGTACAGTGGAGCTATGTAACTGTCATGTGACTGATAGAGAAAACTTGATTCACCCAAGGACCCAAAACGTGTTTGTTCAATAAGTAAGTTACTCAACAGATATGTATAGCACAATTAAGCAATAATTAAATAAATGGGTGTTCAGAAAAATTGTTAAATGGTAGGTTTGCACTATTATTTAACTGAAGAAAGGAAAAGCTTGCCTTTTTGTTCCTAATAAATCTTTGTCTAAGAGTAAAACACTGTCAAGCTATTAGTGAGGAAAAGTGAAGACATAGGTAGGACTTTGTGTGCCCTCTCCATCTCTTCCTATAACAGGACTGCCCTAGAAATTTTACTCCCTAAATAAACAAATAAGAAACACAGTGTAAATTGTGTGTAATCTAGTGAGAGATTGGGAATATTACCCAAAATTTCCACTGTGGATCTGACATAAACAGCTCTCACTGACTTCAGTTGGAAAATATAATCTCTTCCAGAAAGGCTTAGGATGGCTGCAAAGTCAGAAAGCCTCTAAATAAAGCCTCTTCGGAGGAGGTTTGACACTTCAAAGCAATTCAATTGAGTCTCAGAGAAAAAGGGAACCTCTGGGGTCACCTCAATGTGCCTCGCCACAGGCACCAACCTGCTCACAGAAATTCCTCTTATTCAGGGAAAAGCATAGTCCAACTGTCTCAGGAGGAGATCAGTTTGACTCAGGGGCTGAAATTCTAAAATTCCCTGAATGTTTCCTAATTTAGCCCCTTTTCTCCATCATTACCAACTAGCCTTAGCTCAAAACTTTCATATTTCTTCTCTAGGCTCTTGCATTAGCCTGACAGGTCTCTACCTGGTGCCTAGCCTCAACTCTCCTCCAATTGCAATTGCCAAACATCCTTTTATTTATTTATTTGGTAATAGAAACAGGATCTCACTTCATTGCCTAGACTGAAGTTCAGTGGCTCAGTCATAGCTCACTGCAGCCTCAAACTCCTGGGATCAAGCCATCCTCCTACCCTAGTTTCCCAAGCAGCTGGGACTACAGATGTACACCACCATACCTGACTTAAAAAAATTTTTTTTTTGCACAGACAGGGTCAATTCATGTTGCTCAGGCTGTTCTCAAACTCCTGACCTCAAGTAATCTTCCCACCTCATCCTCCCAAAGCTCTGGAATTATAGGGGTTAGCTACTGTGCAGGGCCCAGACTTTTTTTTTTTTTTTTGAGTTGGAGTCTCACTCTATCTCCCAGGCTGGGCCACCGCAGCCTCGACCTGCTGGGCTACAGTGATCTTTCTGCCTCAGCCTTCCAAGTAGCTGGAACTACAGGCATGCACTACCACGCCTGGCTAGTTTTTGATTTATTGTAATGATGAGGTCTCGCCAAGTTGCCCAGGCGGATCTCAAACCCACGAGCTCAGGCAATCCACTCACCTCAGCCTCCCAAAGGCGCGGGATTACAGGCTGAGGCACTGAGCCCGGCTTTTTTTTTTTTTTTTAAGTACAAATCTAGTCAGGTTAATTCTCTGCTCAGAATCTTTCAAATCCTAGCAGGTTATCAAAAGACTGAAGTGTTTTGGTCTCTGTTCACTTATCTATTTCATTTTCTTTCTCACATTTTATGTACCATTAGTACTAACATTATAGTTCCTTGCATGGTCTCTGGAAGTTGATTTCTTCTGTATCTCAAGCATGATGTTCTCAGTTTAAATACCTGTCCTTCCACCTTCTCCAGGTTTCAGTTACCAACTCTTTCCAAATATATACTTCTTCCCCTAAGCTAGGTAAGAACCCATGTTTTTCCGCAGTAAGTATGGCATATTTACCTGTCCAACTGTGTGCTTTTGGTCTTGAAAAAAATCATCATTGGAGGCTGTACACAGATTCTGATGTGCCTTAAATATGTTGTTTTAGATTGAGTTAAAAGTACTTTCAAGCTTTATTTCTCAATAGATGCTGTATGACTCACCATATGGGAGACAGTTTATGTCATGGTTTAGCACATGTGTTTTCAAGTCAGGCAAACTGGATTCAAGTGAGAGTTTTTCCAGTTTCTAGTATGCACCCTTGAACATTTTCCCTAGCTTTTGAAATATTTTTTGTCACTTTAATATGCAGGTTATATTTCCACAGAGAGTTTTTGTAAGAACTAAGTAATACAATGCATAAGTTGATGTATTTGCCATAGGAAAGGTAAATATATGTTGATCAATAAATATGAAAGGTGATATAGCACATTCTTGAAAATTTCTGACCACCTATCTGGTTTCTATTCTCTCATGGAACTTTCTTTTTTGTCCCTAGGTTCTCAGAACCTATATGTGATGCAATGAGAGTACATAATAGGAAATATTATAATAAGCGGCACAATTTTTCTTGCTATGGAAATAGGAAGTGGTAAGCCAGCAGGTCCTTTTACAAGCCCACCAAAAGGTATTTATTGTCCTGAACACTAAACGGTTAATACATGTAAAGTGACTGACACATTAGGCACTCAAAAAATGTTCAGATTGCCTTCTTGCTAATGGCAAAACTTGTTTCATTGCAGTTGTTTATGTTCTTGGAGAAATACTGAGAAAAAATCTAAAGTCAGACAATGGTAGGCAGAACCATGGCTATCCCAAAGATGCCCACATCCTAATCCCTGGGGCCTATGAGTATGCAATCTTACATGAAAAGAATAATTTAGGCAGCTGATACAATTAAGGTTGCTAATCAGCTGACCTTAAAAGAAGGAGATTATCTTGGTAAACTCAATGAGATCAGAAGGGCCCTTAAAAGCAGAAGGCAGCAGAAAGGGGGGTCATAGAAAAAACTGTGATGACAGAATTTGGGCCACTAGTTTTGAAAATGGAGGAAGAGGACCATGAGTCAAAGAACGTATAGGGCTTTTAGAAACTGTAAAAGGCAAGTGAATGAATTCTTCCCTATAGCCTCCAGAACTAATGTAACCCTGCTGACACTTTGATTTTAGCCCAGTGAGACCATGTCAGACTTCTGACTGAAAGGACTGTATGGTGAAAATCTGTGTTGTTTGAAGTCACTAAGTTAGTGGCAATTTGTTATAGTGGCAACAGAAAACTAATATAAACACTAAGAAACAAATCTGAGTGTCTGATGGCTGGCCAGGAGTCTGGTTGCAGGGTACTGCAGGGTACTGCATTGGTTGCAGGGTACTGCATTGGTGGTTAAAACAAAATTGCCTATAAAGTAAGAAATCCCCGCTCCGCCTCTTTTTTTTTTTTAGGAGCTCATGAATTCTCTCAGCACATAGAGCCTGATAGTTTATGTGGTTTTCATGCTTTGCTGTTATCTTATCAGCAAACTTCAGGGAAAACCAAAGTATGCTCAGTAGCTGGAAAACTGTTAGGGTTTATTCTTGCTCTCCCTGTGTGTGAGGGTAGATGATTTAATGTCAGTGAAAAAGGAATGTAGTGGCAGCCATTCTATATAATGCTGCACATTTGTTCATCATGTTCATAGTGATTACGACCACAATAGTAATGACCACTAATTGTTTAGTATATTTCAGGGACTGTATATATATTATTTTTAATCTTCACTGAAGAAAGAAAGTCATGCAAAGTATCTATTATTATATCTACTTTAAGAATTAGAAAACTGGAGCACAGAGAAGCTAAGTGATTTGTCCAAAGGTGTGGAACCCCTACATCAAAGTGCCTCTACTGACATTTGGTTTTTGAGACTCCAGCCTGTACCTTGTATATTATGTAGTGCTATCTCCCTAAGTGGCTGCACTTATTATTATTATTTTTTCACTTTGGAATAAAAAAAGCAGCTGACATTGTGCTAAAATTTGTATCCCACCTTGGTATGTGAAATTGCCCCCTCCCCTACCATGAAACCAATCCTGTATGCAGAGCTGTTTGATGGATTACATATTCAATGCTCACTATTTCTAATAGATGTTGCACGTCAATATGCTGCTTATGGTACTGAGGAGCTATTATTTACTACAATATCACCATATAAAATGTCATTGTAGTTTTTCAGGCACAGTGCTGTGATATGCAGTAACATTGAAATCAGAGGCTATTAGAACATTTTCCCAGAACAAAATGTGTCCCAGAAGAAACAATGTGATGTGGCTTATTCTAGTGTGTTATTTTCTCCTGAGTACTTGTCTCCTCCCTCTCCAAGCTCACATATTTTAAGCTTCACAAATAACACTTTCAAGAGGACTGTGAAATGAAAGGCCCACACAGTTATGGAGAACTCTAGGGGCATGTGTGTGTGTGTGTGTGTGTGTGTGTGTGTGTGTGTGTGTGTGTGTGTGTGTGTATGTGTATTTGCTTTTCTTAGGAGAATTCTGAAAAGGCACAGAATGTGGGAGGTATTATGATAGGTTTCCTGAGGCATGGGGAGAATAAAAGAATCCCTTCATCAGCCTTATTGTTGCAGAACTTCAAAGTGAGACCAAGAAAGAATAGGTGTCTGAGCAGTCAGGCCAGAAATTCACCATCACCTCTGTTTCAATTGTGTTTCAAGTCCATTGCTCAGGTGACTTTATACAATGTTAGGAACTGACAAAGGTGGTAAGCACACAAGCTTGCCAAAACTTTACTGATGTAAATTGCTATCTGGGTTTTTGCTTTCCTTCTGAGGCTATTGCTCTCATCTGGAAGGAAAGGTAATGAACTTGGAACAAGCAAGAAATAGATTCTTATCCTTTTATGATTGACCTACAGTACATTTTATCCTCAAGAATCTGGAGGTGGGAAAATTCATGTATTTATCCACTTATTCATATAAACCACTTTAATTATCATTTTAATTAAATATAACCAGTGTGCTCAAAACCCAAGCACATCCTATTTTAAAGAGCATACTGTTTTATTTCTTCCCTCTAGACCACACCACTTCAGACAGCCTTTGGATGATATAAACACATTTAATAACTGTTTCCTGCCCTTGAGAAATTTGTCATCGATTTGGAGAAAAGAGACTTTCACACATGGAAAAATCCAGGGCTATTTAAGGCCTCTACCATAGTGGCTTCACACATTAAGAACCTGAAAAATATTTGGCTATAAAAGAAAATCTATAAATTAGTGACATGGGCCATATATGCCATAGTTTCAAAAAAGGTGCTACCAATGTAAGCCAAAATTCCTAGAAATGTTTTAGAAAATAGCTAGTGAATAAACTGGACTTCCAAGAGACTTATATAATTTGAAGGACTGGAGAAAAAGCAAGAGCATTCTAAGTGACATACATGGCTGCTGCGTGTATATCTGTACATATCACTAAGTAGGCTTGGATGAAGTTGAGGATTTTTATGGGAAGAACGGGAGATGAGGTGAAGAGGCAGGATAGGCAGGACCTTGAGTGCTCTGGTAAGATTTTACACCCCTTGTCCTACAGGTAAAGGCAAGCATTTGGTCATTTAACAATTGTCTTTCTCTCTTTTTTTTTTAAATACATGAAATGCCAGATTCAAAGCATTGGTTGAGGAGAGCTGGTGATGGTGACTGTGACATGTAGGGGATAAAGAGACCAGGAGCAGATGTGCTGCTGAGAGGGTCATTTTATTGATCCAGAAGTGAGAGAAGAAATCATGAAAACTAATGATTGTTGCAGCACCAATATTTAATGCCAAGTGCCTTAAATATGTGATACTAGTCATCTACTGTGCAATAGGACAACCATCCTCACTTACATTTTTTTTTATTTTAAAGATTTGGGGTACAATTCAGGGTTAGGTATACAAATGTTCATTATGCAGGTACCCCAACCATTCTCACGTTAAGAATGAAGAAACAAAAGTTTGGGCAAGCATGATATCGTACATTAAGTCAAAGACTACTATTTTAATAGAACTTATCCTGGATCTAGATCTTCTGTTCTTTCTACTTCATCAGGCTGCTGGGAGATCATGAGTGCAAAGTTATACATGCCCTGAATCAATTCTCACATCACAATTGCCAATAACAGAGCTCACGTACACCTCACAGACACACAAACACAGTTAAATACCATCTCCATCCTTTCTAAAAGGGAAGCATGAAAAGTTTTCTCAGTAAGAAGAGGCTCTTTCTCTTGTTTATTAATTGAAGTTATCTCCTTACTTAATGAATTCTACTGTGGTGATCCATGTAATCAAACAATTGTGGAGCCTTTTATTTCTTTTTAGGGTGTTCTGGGAAAGACATACTTCATAGTATTTTCCTTTTGGAATTTTGAAAGTCAGGTTATAATTAAACCTGTTTCTTTCTGTGATGTCATCTTTCTCACACGTACAAGCAGAGCTATTCACATCCTACATGCTATACACAACACTTTCTCAGCAATGACTGCCTTTTACTGCAATGATCTGTTTTCCACCCACACCAGACTAAGGTCTTTGGGACCGAGAATGGTTGCATTTTTCAAAATTCTGTTTTAAGTTCTAGATCCTAAGAGAACATTTTAGTATACCTAACTAAAATATGTGTTAATAACTCTGGCTACTTCTATATAGTTTAAAAAACAATTAGACATGCCAAAAATTTTTACAGGCAAAGCAAATCAGTAGATTCCATTATTCACGATGATTACCAGTTAGATTCATAGATTTAATATGCATAATTTCTCATTGTGTGCCCTGCTGTGTAAGTGAATAAAATGAGTACCTACAAATACTTATCTATTTGATAATATCTATTCTTAATTATCTTTGCAATAAAAATCTTTTTATTTTAAATAATTTTTGTATTACTATTTATTCATAGATTGTAGCATATAATATGCTTTTATTTTACCTATATATGCAATATATATTTTTACATAACATATTTTATATTACTTATCATTATTTAATTAGTCAGTTTATTTTGTTTTTTTTCATGGTTGTGTTTTTAACATTTCTTATTCAATCCATCAAAAAGTTGCATAATAGAAAGAGTACCAAATGAGAAAAACAGTGACTTGAACTTTACAAATGGATTTTGTGATATTGGAAAAATCATTTCTTCTCTCTATGCATAAAATCCATCACATGTAAAATGAGCAAGTTGCTTTTTTAAAGTGTTCGAGTTTCACCAACTCTCAAATTTCCAGGTAAGAAAATATGTGGTGGTCATATCTGAGAATCGGTTTGCTGACCATCAGCCTTGGAGATTTTCAGATGTCATAAACCAGCCAGGTGGGTTTCAGCTGATTGATACTTTTTCCTGGCCTGTAATCTCATTTTGGCTATCTGCTTGGCTCCTTTCCAAACTACCTGGCAGCCCTTCAAATGCTCGTGCACTTTGACTAGGTGAAGAGACAGAATTTTATAAACCCAGGTGGTCCTGGAGTAGCTAAATATCTGAAATTGAAGTCTCTGACTCCCAAATTTTGACCACTAAGACCCTTTTTTAAGTTGTCAGCCTATGAATTTCTTTGATTATAAAGTTTTTCTAAGCAAACTTATTTATATAATGATTATGAGTTCCTGTCTTTGTATCAACAGAGAAATATTAGATTGTTAATCTGAACTTCTGATAAAACTGGTAACCAGTGTGTCTCTCCAGTTAAAAGCAAATAAACTTTAGTTGTTATTCCATGTGATCTGTTTGCAGATAAATGTACAATTTCCAATTGGGTCAGGGTTTTACATAAAGATGGAGAAAAAAATCTGGAACAATACATGAGGTAGGAAAAGATAACTGACTTTGTGGGTCATTCATTAGAGACAGAGTTACAAGTGGAAGTAGAATTCCCAGGGCCCAGCTAGGTTGTGGGTAGCTCAAAAGGAGATGCATAGCAAAGTACTTGGATATGTAAGCTAACTTGTTCACCAGCAACATGTAGGTTCAAATGAAATAGCAGAACAAACTTAAGAAGGAAGTTTAGGAACATATAGAACAATGTGAAAAAACGATGTTTGACTTTTAGAACCTACATTTTTATATGGAAATATTGTTTCTATATTTCCATGTAAAATTGCCATAATGATAATTTCATGCGAGTTGAGGAAATTCCACCAAATATAGAGAATCTGATCTGCTGTGACTGAAAATGGTCCTGAGTCAATGGACAGGGTTTCCACTGGTCCTGAGGCCACCATTAGGACAGATCTTAAGTCTTCAGAAGCCTAAAACATAGCAATTAAGACATAGATATATGTTGGTTAGCTGGTACTGGTGTACTTTGGTGGCATTTCAAGAATATTAGATTTAATGACTGAATGAATGATCTACTTCATTTTTAAAGAATATTTATAGAAAAATTCAGGAAATGTCTAAATGGAGAATGGGTATGAAGTAAAGAGCATAGACAGTGTGGAGGAGAGACAGATAGTGCCTTGACCGGAATTAGCTGGGGGGAGGGGAGACAATTTGTTAAAGAAATACCACAGCACTGCTTGTAGGTAGAACCTCTAGGTGTGGTAGCCAAGAGGTAGAACTCAGACCTGAATTGAGACCAAGGAAACAGGATTCTAGTTTGCCTGGGATACTCTTAAAACATTATTGTGTGCAAGCAACAAAGTTCTTTAGTGTTTTTACAGATTACTAAATTATCAACTGCACACTCTTCAATTTATGTTTTATAAAACTGAGGCCCAGAGGAGTGAGGTGAGTACTCAAGTTCACACTGATGGAGAGAGAAGTTGGTATGAAGCACCCATTCTTCCTTGCACTGAATCACTCACAAATGAGCAAAGACCCCAGAAAAACCCTGGATCTGTGGCAGTCTCAAAAGTTTCCATAGTGCTCTCTGCAGTACCTGCCAAATTATGTTCTTTTTCCTTTTCAAGTAGTTAGGAATCTTCTGGTCACATTTGACAAGTGGAGCAGAACTCATAGGTTTTACAAAGGTCTTTCATTAGCCAAATACAGGAAAGTCTCATTAAGAGTGAATCAGTGAAGGCCTATCAAAATAAGATATTAGAGCCAAACTAAACAATGACCCAAAAACCAGGCAAGCCTCATTATTGAGAAGAAGCACAAATAGAGATCTATTGAACTGTAGTTTCAAAATAGTCTCAGATGTTTTATTAGACTGTGATTCCTTGCTATATCACACGTTAAATTATGCAATATTTAAATACAAATATAATTCTAGATTTTTTCAATTTACATAATCACTAGCTTTCTGCATTTATATTGTTAACCAATGAAGTTTCTACTAAGTTTTTACTAAAGACCCAATTTGGATGTAGGTGAAAACATTTGTATTTTTGTAAATAATGAATATTTTTAAAAATCTTCCTTCTATTTTCCAAACTGAGATTCAGTGGATTTTATGTCAGAAAAATTCAACTTCAGACAATTCTGTTTTCAGTGGCTTTTAATGTCATGTCTAAAGTTCTGTTTGAGATCACCCCACTCACAAATTTAAATTATTTTCCAGAAAAAAAAATAGTGTTAAATTTTACTTTAGGTGGAGATACTAAAGGAATGACATGAGATTGTCTCTCAAATTTCTTCTGCATCTTGACAGTGTTCTTATCCCAAAAGGTAGTACATTTTCTATAAAAAGACAGAATAAATATTTAGAGTTTAGAGGCCACATATGTTCTGTGTCTCATATCTTCTTCTTCTTCCTTTTTCTCCCTTCACAACTCTTTAAAAACATAAAAAGACATTCCTATGGGCTATAAAACAACAGCAACAACAACAACAACAGCAACAACAAAACAGGCCATCGGTCAGGTTTTGTCTAGGAGCCTTGTTGGCCCACCTCTGCGTGTCTTTGAGTTGCATGCTTGCAGATTTGTTATCAGATATATTTTGTCTTCTCTTGATATAGGAGTATATAGTTTACATATTGGAGGTACATCAATCTGAATTTGGAGTGCTTCCAAGCATTGGTGCTTAAAATTTGAGAGATCACAGACATAGACATGGGATGGATAGAATTTTGGCATAAACTATAGACACTATCCATACAAACATGTACTTTTGCATAAAACTCAAAGGTTTCACAGAACTTCTACATACATATTCATAGATTCTAATTAAGAGAAACATGTCCCAGATATGTGGTTTTATTCTTTCTTTTTTTTCGGGAGTTTGGCAATTATTCCTACATGGTGATATAGATATTCTTCTTATGAAAGAACTTTGTACAGAATGACCAACATTCTTAGCATATGGCATTTAACACATCTACCTAATATCCCTTTTGGTGTGTTTGCCTGTATATTTCTTCATTTTTCCATATTAAGATGTTTAAGCTAATTTAGTTTTTTTTTAACGTTAAAACAATAAGTAAATAGCTTTTTGCATAAGACTTTTCTTTTGTGAGTGTGTTTCTTTTATATCATAGGTGGTGGGATCAGTGGATCAAAAGGAATAAAGTTTTTTAAGAATTTTGTTACTAATTAACAGTGCTAAATTAATACTATACCCTTTTTTCTGTTTTTGGTCATCTTAGGAAATCTTCAAATATTGTGCAGAGTGCAGCATTAAAAATGAAGACTCCTAATTTACTAATTTACTGAATGCTTAGTTTTGACTCAGTGAGTAGTCAATCCTGGGATCTTTATGATTTGATATTACTTTGGTAGATATTAACTATATATCTGGTAGAAATTAATTTGGTGGAAGTTATATTGATAGAATCTTATTAATCTATTCATTCACTCAACAAATATTATTTAGTACTTATTTTGTGCAGCAGTGTTCTGGATATAGGTTATACAGCAAAATGATAATAATAATAATAATATAAGTGGCAACAATTAATAATAATAAAATAGTAGCAGATATTTACATAATGCATGCTATGTGCCAGTCACTGTTTTTAGCACTTTTGTGTATATTAACTTTAAAAATTTTATTCTATGAAGTAAATACCTTTAATATTTCATTTTACGGATGATGAAACTGAGGACTAAAGAAGTTAAGTAATAATCCCCACATCATCTAACTAACAAGTATGAGAGCTGACATTTGAACTCAGATAATCAAAATAGGTATTCCTGCTTTTATGAATATTCTATGCTATTATGATGAGAATATTCTAAATGGAGGGATGAATTTTGCATTTAAATGCTTCAAGTTATCTATATAGATTTTGTTTGCAGGAAAGGTGAGACGAAGAGGTGGCACTGGATCATGAATTTATGTTTTCTTTTGATGAGTGTAAGTCTAAGTAGACATTTCCCTGCTACATGCATTAACCCTTTCCTGAACAGACTAACTCAGACCATGTAAACAGGAAACCCTGTGGTCCAGACTTAAGTAACATCAAACTTTTCAACACATTCACCAATTAGGTTGCTAGTCTCCCTGCATGTATGTCCCAGGAAGATTATTTTCTGTTTTTCTCAAGGCTTCCTTGCGTTTGACTATATCTGTTTTGGTGTTATCCTAATCCTAGTTCTTAGAGCAACCTCACAACAGGATTTGAAGTATGTGAATCTTCAGTGACTAACACTGTTGGATATTCCTATTTGTGTCTGTAAGGATCATTTTCATTATCAAGAGAAACTCTGGCACTCCCACCTCCCAGGTCATTCTCAGCTTCCAGATACTACCTAATAAAGCTGTGATTCTAACTGCTTAGTCTGCTCTAGGAACTGTCACACAGAGAAGAAGCACATGTTTTAGAATTATACAGAACTAAGTTAGACTCTCACTTTTATTCCTTACTAACTGTGACTTTGGACAAGGCATTTAATCACTGGTTTCCTCATTTGAAACCTGGGGCTATAAGTCCCACATTCTTCATAGATATGAAGGAATAAATAACTCATATTAGACAATAAGAACTACATAGATAGTAGTTTCTTTCTCAGACTTAAAAAATAAATGTTGGTGACTGGGCATGGTGGCTCATGCCTGTAATCCCAGCACTTTGGGAGGCAGAGGTGAGAGGATTGCCTGAGCCCAGGGGTTTGAGACCAATCTGGGCAACTTGGTGAGACCTTTTCTCTACAATACATCAAAAAATTAGTCAGGCCTGGTGGCACGGGTCTGCAGTTCCAGTTACTTGGAAGGCTGAGGTGGAAGGATAGCCTGAGCCAAGCAGATCGAGGCTGCAGTGGCCATGAGTGTGCCACTACACTCTATCCTGGGCGACAGAGTGAGACTCTGGCTCAAAAAACCCCCCCAAAAAACAAAACCCCTCAAAAAACCCAACAACAGCAACAAAAAAGAAGTTAGTGATTAGTTGATGGAAAGAATAAGAAATAGGAAGTATGAAAACTTTTATGAACTACTAATAAATTAAAGTTCTAGGAAATACACATTAAAACAGGTCACAGAGTTATCAAAATTATGTCCAGTTTGTTAAGTGCATATTTTGCTCCACATTAGTATAGAACAATCTTCCTGAAACACAGCTCCTACTATTCCATTGAAGTCCTCATATTTTCTCAATGACACTTCACTGCCTACAGGATCAGTTTCAGGCCTCTTGGTCAGATATTCAAGACCCTACATAACTTTGAACAAAATCAGAATAAGATTCTTATTTCTCACCACTCCCCTTATGCAATTATGGTCCAGCAAACTTGAAATATTCACTATTCCTAGAAGATGCTTTCCTGATTCTTTGCCTTTGTTCATCCTCTATCTTACTCTTGGCATGTTTTCTCTATATTTCTGCCTGGTGATTATTCCATTTTTAAAAAGCACTCTTTAAAAGCAATTACTCTAGGCTTCTGCAATCTCATGTTCCAAGAAAATATAGGTCACTCTGCTCTCTTCCCTGTTGTATTTTATGCTGATTCTCTCAGAATTTCCCTTATTCCATCCTGTACTTTTTTGGTAGTATGGACAAATGCCTCCCATTTCCTTGACCTCCCTAAGGGCAGGGCTAAGACTTTATCACCCTTAATCCTTGCAAGAACTTGGCACAGGGCCTGGCATAGTCATCTGTCCTCAATAAGAATACGTTGAATAAGTGACACAGATAGACCGAATATAAAACTTTGTCCACAAAGTTGGATGTCTGAATTGATTCTAGTCCTAACTAGTATCTATATGAACTTGGGAAAGACTTTTATCTACTATAGTTGTAAAATAATTTATCTAAAAAATAGGAAATATGGTTAATGGTTTTCAAATTAGGCTTCCTGTAGTAGAAGAAGTTCAGTGAAATCTTTCTGGGTCCATTCTTGGGAGGAAATGTAATTCTAGTTGTCTTCTCTTGTTTCAACCAGCTAAGCTCATCTCTCATCTATTTATATCAGGATATCAAATGAGCTACGCTCACTTAAAAATATACTCTGTACTTTAAACAAATTAAACCACGAGACTAGCTAATATGTGAGGCTCCTCCCATTTCTCACTATTTTATTTTTAACATAAAATACATATAATAAGAGACATTTTAAAACATCTGCTCCATTATATATTTAAATTCAAAAGTGAAGAGGCAGAGAACTGTTTTTTAAATTACTAATATGTGTTTTAAGCCCCTAATATTTGCAAAGTAAATTTTAGAAACTTTTCTTAAAGTTTATCTCTGATCTCAAAAATGGGCAACATAAATAAAAAAATCTTCCACTTTACATATGGTGAAGCAGAAGGATAAAAATATTGCCTGTCAAACAGCCAAGTACAAGTGGAAACTTGTTAGAAAAGCAGGTGTGACTAGTCTTAAGGAGTTTGTGTTCTTTTCCTTGTATGACACTTAAAACAATAAAAATGGATTCTGGGAATTAAAAGACACAGACACATACTCAAAACAATGGAGTGGTTTTGAAAACACCTCTCTTTTCCCAATCTGTAAGATGTAGTGGTTGTTTGAAGAGCAGCAGTGATTCAGACAGCCTTGTTACAATTTCCCATTAGAAGTTCAGCTCAGACCAATGAATGGAATGATTACAAAGTCTGCACCTATGCTATGCAACTCCCATATGCTGAACCACAAGTAATTTCCACTGAGCCAGCTTGCCCATGCTGGAATTGCATTCAGTGCCAGAAAACATGCAGTGAGGCTTTAGCTGAAGAACTCAGCAGGAAACAAAAGCCCACATTGGTCTTGGAGAGAGGCTTGAAGGGGAGTCTAAATGCTCACCTGCCAATATAGGAGCTGCATGATGACTGTGCTGAATAAAACTTCTTAAGGGAATTGGAAGTACAAATTAGTAAATTTAGGCAGGTAGTAAAGCAGAATTTGGGGGGTTTTAGTTTGAGACTATTTCAAGGAATTGCTTTTTAGTATCTGGTTCAAAACAAAAAGAATTGTGTTTTTTTTTTCCTTCAGTAGGACACTTAAAACAATAAAATGAATTCTGGGGATTATAGCACATAGAAGTAAACTCAAAACAATGAAGTTGTTTTGAAAACACCTCTCTTCTCCCAATCTATGAGATGTAGTGGTTGTTGTGGAGTTGTATCCATAAAGAAGAGAATCATGAAAACTTAAAAATCATTCAGTGGTGAAGTGTCTAGCTGTCTTGACTATATTTCACATTGGTGAGGAAAGTACCCTGGACATCACCTACACCAATTGTTTTTCCAGTTGAAAATTAACTCAGTTATAGCGGAAGAAAACAGAACAAACCTTAGAGATCGTTATATATTTGCTTTAACAATGGGACATGTATGATTCATGTACAATCTCTGAGGGCGGTGATTTGGGGTTATGTTGCTCAGTGCTGTTTTCCCACACTCAGAACATGGCCTGGTTCAAAATGATTGCCTGGTAAATATTTTGTGATTGAATAAACCAAAGTGAGAATATATATTTTTAGTTTAGAAAATATAGTTTATAATCTATTTTATTTTATTTTTGAGTTGGAATCTCCCTCTGTCACTCAGGCTGGAGTGCAGTGGCATGCTCGCAGCCACCACAGCCTAGACCTGCTGGGCTCAGGTGATCCTTCCACCTCAGTCTTCCAAGTTGCTGGAACTACAGGCACGCACCACCTCATCTGGCTAATTTTTTTCTTTTTTGTTTTATTGTAGAGATGAGGTCTCGCCAAGTTGTCTAGGCTGGTCTCGAACCCGTGGACTCAGACAATCCTCTCACCTTGCCCTCCCAAAGTATTGGGATTATAGGCGTGAGCCACGCACCCAGTCAGTTTATTTAAAAAGCAAGTTAGAGAGAAAGAGAGAAAGAGGAGATTCACCTCCCCAAGGTAGGAGAGGAAGCCAAAGCCAGGAAGCATGGTGACAGGCATAGCTCAAAGAGCACATGGCCACACCAGAGTCTAGTAAGGCAATGACCATGAGAATATATTTTAAAATCAAGTTATTGGACAGATTGAAGCCCATATTATAGTTGATGTAAATGTGTATCCCCATATGTTATAGAACTAATCCAATAACCTACAGAAAATATGGACAATAACAAAGAATAATTATTAGAAAATTTTAATTAAAAGCAATAAACAAAAAGTAATAGAAATGTACAATCCAGTTAAAACAGTCCTGATGCATTACATCTAATAAAGTATTCTTCCCTGAAAAACGTTGGAACTTACTTAAATTCTCTGCAAGTCTACTTGTTCTCTGTAATAATTTTCCAACTTTGCTAAGCGTGGGGTTAGATTTCTTAGAAGAATACTGAATTTTGAATCCTTATAAAACTCTAAAATACATTATTTTTATTTGGAAATATCTTATTTTTACAAACTTATTATATTATTTTTAAATGAATGATTATTGGTTTGAAGTCTTAAATACCCATATAAGGGCTTATGTTTTTGGATTGAATCATAGAATTAGGTAAGGGTCTTCTCAGTTCACTGATGAACTCAGAAACAAAATATGAGAATAAGCATGTTAGTGTAGTAGTTTCAGGGGACACCTTATGAGAGAGGAGAACATTTTGAAGCCACAGTAGAAAATGTGGGCTTCAGTCAAAGCAAAATCGCTCTATGTTTAATTCCATTTGATGAAAGGTTGTCTTTTAAACATATGGTACCCGTTTTTATTGGGGGTCTACTTATAAAAGAGTGAGCCATGTTTTGTTTTTGTTTCCTGAAAAAGAATGTTTGCTGGTAACAGTTTATTTTCTTAAGGAGGTAGGAAGGAACATCATATCAGGTGGTACTGTAGAGAAAGTGGTTGACAGGATTCTCCTCTCTCAACCTTGCTATTGCATTTTTTTCCTAGCTGTGAAGTCACTTCAGGGTAACCAAAAGGGCAGAACACACAAATAAGGATGGCGCAAGTAAGGGAGATTTCAAATGTACCTAGAGGGGCTCTGGATAACACCTTGTTAGAGGACCTGGGTGAAGATGAAGAGGTGCAATGTCCTACAGCTTTCCTAGGAAAGTAGTTCCAGAGACCTGGAGAGACGAGGGATACCCTAAGTGGCAAAAAGAAAGAAAGAAAGAGAGAGAGAGAGAGAGAGAGAGAGAGAGAGAGAGAGAAGGAAAGAAAGAAGGAAAGAAGGAAGGAAGAAAGGAAAGAAGGAAAGAAAAGAAAGAAAGAGAGAGAGAGAGAGAGAAGGAAAGAAAGAAGGAAAGAAGGAAGGTAGGAAAGAAGGAAGGAAGGAAAGAAAAGAAAGAAAGAAAAAGAAAGAAAGAAGTAAAGAAAGGAAAAGAAAGAAGGAAAGAAAAAGAAAGAAAGAAAAGAAAGAAAAGCCACACACACACAGGTCTTGGTAATATAACTTTATTCCTAAAAGTGTATGCTAGTGTTTTGGAAAGTAGAATTCCACAGAGACAGTGGAAGATTTTAGCATCCTAGAGTTAAACTGAATTGAGATGAAGATAAATTCAATGTCTTTCATTGAGAGCTTCAGATCCACCAATATGATGTTAAAACAAAAACAGAGCAGAGACTCCTACTCTTCAACAGTTTGGTTCAACTGAACTTCATGTAATTGGACAGCTTGATGATGTTGAAGCACTGATTTGTTCTTGAAGTCTAGAATCAAATGCCCAGCCAACCTGCCTTTCATTCTTTTTCCCTCTGACTCTAATGTACAATGTGCTGTGGATATTAAGGAAATGGGTCAGAAATGATTAATCATGGACCACATGGTTCCAGTCTTCATAGAAAAAACAGTCCGGTGAAATAGATGGATGCTTTTCAAACCTTAATCTGTAGCTGAATCACCAGAGATTCTTTATTTCTAATAGGGTTCTAGGTTACTTAAAATAGAACTTTCTGCAGTGTATTTTGTGCTGTCCAGTACGGTTGCCACTGGTCACATGTGGCTATTGAGCTAGATCCTTGTTACTTACAACTTCCTCTGTGGACTAGCTGATAAATATCACTAGGAGCTTATTTAGAACTATTTCACACCTAACTCAAGATCTATCTAATCAGAAGTTTCATTTAACTAGATCGCCAGATAATCTCCCTGCACATTAAAGTTTGAGAACCACAGATCTTCAAGAGTGTATATGAGAATTACATAGACTGTTGGGATCCATACCTTAAGTTCTAATTTAGAAGGTCAGTGAGTGGTGAATGTGAATTTGCATTTCTAGAAAGTTCTCCATGAGGCAGATGGTGTTAATCCCTTGACTACATTTTAAGAACCACTGCTCTAAAAGATCTTCCATTCATTGATTGCATTCATTTCTTTGAGAATTGATGGAACTACTCGTAGACCTTGAGACCACTGCAGAAAGTCACACACACACACACACACACACACACACACACACACACACACACACACACACACAGAAATTGAAAAAAAACATACGCAGAGATGACTTGAAATCTTGTTTCCGCCATTATTGACTGTGGTCTTGGGAAGTACTCTCTGAGCTTCAGAGTCTTCGTTTTTAAAAAAACTGGATCAGCACAGCTCCCTAGTGGAGAGGTCATAAGGATCTTAGAAACTGTGAATATAAGTTAAATATATTCCACAGTGCATGGCACATCATGGGTTCTGAGTAAATTTTAAACATTTCCTGGTGAAACTGAAACCAAAACATCACTACTCAGAAAATCTCAGCTACCTCCGTGTCTTCTCTCATCTTTTTATTTCCATATTGTCTTCTTTTCAGAAGACAGCTTTCATTTTCCAGTCTAAATAAATGAAGGGTTGGAGAAGATGAAGCCTGAGAATCCTTTCAGATTTTATATTCTGTGAGATAATGACACTCATAGGAATAAGCTTGTTTATTGAAAATGCCTACCCTGAGCTCTACTGATATGCATGCCATGGCTTTCTCAGCCTCTAGGTCATAGAATTTTTATTTTGTGGCTTTACTTTCTGATTTATGTATTTTTTTTTCATTCTTTTCTCTCTATTTTCCCTTCATTCCTTTTTTTCTCCTTCCTTTCTTTTCTTCTATTTTTTAAATTTTGTCTCACTTTTTCTTCTCATTAAAGATTCTATATTTTTAAAGATTATTACTAGGAGACACAAATAATTTATGGATTATATAACAAATAGGATAAATCATCAAATAGATTATACCCCAACTTTCTTAAATTGTGAGTAATTAGTAGGAAACTTTTTGTAGAGGGTTGTAAATTTTAGAATATTGAGAGGTTGACTGAGAAGTAGTATGAAGGCTGTTCATTTCCTTTCTATGTTATTCAGAATTGTTTCTATTTTGCTCCCTGATTTAAAAATTTATGAATCTGTCTGTTACCCTATGTGTTATATCTCAAAGGACTTTTAGGTTGGAAGTAGGTACTTACTCTCTTTAACTCCATGTGATTATTGCTTTGGTGTCCATGGGGTGCATATCAGTAAAGTCCAGGATGGGCATTTTCAAGAAATAAGATTTATCCTATGAGTATCATTATTTCGCAGAATATTAAATTTAAAAGGATTGCATCTTTTTGAACCTCTCACTTATTTAGATTGGGAAATAAAAGCCTTGGTAGAAGTGAAGACTTGCACAAGGGCATACATATCTAGGCTACTATTGTGTTCAGTTTATTAATCCAGGCTTTTTTTTTGCAGGTGATAGAAACAACTTCAACAAACAAAAGTTAAGAAATGTCTCTGTTGGTTGTACACTTTAAGGAAGAATTGAGCATCAGGTACATCAGGATCAAGGATGGACCACTGCTAAGATCCTACCTCTGTATTTCATTCCTGCTACTTTAAGTATACTTTAGTGTTTTGGTGTATACGTGCACATGGTTACCAACTGCATGAAAGTGTTGACTTATTATGGCTTTAGCCCTCAAGAAGCCTACCTGATGTTCTAGAACAAACATTCAAGAGAATAGCTTGGATCAAGTGCCAATCCTTGGATCAATTGATTGGGTAGAATGTGAGGTTTGGCACCAATTAAAGAGTGTACCAACAATAAAATAGTTGTATCTAATGTCAATGAATACAACAAAGGGAGAGACAGTTTTCAGAAGTAGAACCATGCTGTTTCTGGAGAAGAAAGGAGGTGTTGGACAGAGAAAATAATAAATGATGTCTATGACTGGTGATAAGCTTTGGTAATGTGATTGCATTGGTTGGCAACAGATGACAGTGATTAATAGTTTATATGTTTTTTAGCTCGCCTGTGAACTGGTGTGGTGAAAAAACTCATTAAGTTATTTGTATATTCGTCCTTGGCTTGGAGTGTGAGGGTGGTAAGATTCAGTGTTTTGTCATATGTAGGTACCTCAGAAGATTTTATCCTTTAATCTCAAAAGCCAAATAACCTAGATTAGCATTGTGAATGGGTGATACATACACACAGAGACACATATACATCAATATCTATATTCATATATACCTATTTATACCAATATCTATATTCATATATACATATATCTATGAAATTATATGAATAGAACCATGTAGGGATAACTCCATCTGTATTATGCCCCATAAAAGACCCATAATCTTTATTGTTTTACTTCTCTTTGAGAATTTATAAAAAATTTACCTATATGTATTATTTTAATTAATTAAAGAGTCTATTAAAAATTCAAGGTTTATTTTTAAAAGCAGTGCCAAATTACAGCAGATATTAAAGATAGCTCACTAAACTATCTATATATGTGTAGACATACATGCATAAACAGATATAATTATATATCTGCCAAAGCCTAACTGCCAATTTTATCTCTATAGAGTACTTATAAAATCACTGGCCATATAAACTAGATGAGGCCTGGACATAGTAACTCATGCCTGTAATCCTAGGATTTTGGAGACCAAGATGAGAAGATTGTTTGAGGCTGGGAGTTCAAGACCAGCCTGGGCACCATGGCAAGGGACCACATCTCTACAAAAAAAAAATAATAATAATAATACAAATTATTAGCTAGATTCAGTGGCATGTGTCAGTAGTCTCAGCTACTTCAGAAGCTGAGGTGGGAGTACTGGTTGAGCCCAGGAATTCGAGGCTTCCGTGAGCTATGCTCATACCACTGCACTCCGGCCTAGGCAGCATAGCAAGTCTCTATCTCTGAAAAAAAGAAAAAAAGTTAAACAACAAAAAACACTACATTAGTAACTTTTGTGATCTTGATACTATTTTGATACTATTTTTATTCGCTTGCTTGTTTGTTTGCTTTGGGTTGTTTCTATATTACTTTTCTATTTGTTTCAGATCCCCATTAGCTTACAATAGACTGGCTTCTTTTTTTCCAAAGCTCATATAATAATTGTAGAAAATAAAAGTTCTTTCTTCAGATACATAAAGTTGAGCTTTCTCCCTCAATCAACACCTTTAATAGCTATATGTGGATACTGAAAGTGGAAATGGTTCCTAAATCCTAAATGAGGGTGTGTTTGTAGGCATAAGCATACATCAGAGCATAAGGAGATGTCAAAAAATGTTCCAAGAGTTCCAAGTTGAGTAATAAATATGATTCAGCCAGGTCTAGGAAATAATGTGCCAGGCAGCAGGAACAATGTGTACAAAGAACTTGTGCAAGAAGGAACATGTCCAGTAAGTAGTAGGCAGTCAAACGTGTAGGTTATAAACATCATGAGAGAAGTCTTGGTTAGGCGATTAATATCTTGGAGTCATTTGTATTTAGAAGGTAATCTAAGATAAGGAAAGATAAAGAGGGCTGGGAATGGAATTCTGAGAATATCAGAATTTGAAGAATAGCCAAAGCTAAGAAAAAAGAAAAATCACATACTCTGATCTGGAAAAGCCTAAGGAAAGATCGATTTCCAGAAAAAAGGAGTTGTCAACAAGGCTTCACATCATCAAGAGGTAAAACATCACAATTGAGAAATATCTTCAAATGTAGCAAGAAAAAACTTTATTATTTCATGTTCCTCAGGCATTCTACTCTCCTGGCTTAGCAGGATTATTTTAAATGGTCTTCTTGTGCCTGACTGGAGTCTTATAATATAATCCCTTCAAATATAGATTACATTGGCAGGTGACCCTTTGACAAATCACTTTTTTGGCTGTTTTTAAGTAATAATAACACTAAACAATGAATAGCTACTACTTAATAAGCATTGACCATAATAGAGACATGAAGAGCATGATTACAAATTCTTACAATTCTATAATTTACAAATAAAATAACTAATTAATTTCTCTAATTCATATAGATTCATATTCAGGGTCTGTCATTCGAATTTAGGTTTCTTTGACTCTCAAGAACTTAGTACTTAGAACTTCTTACTCTATTTTTAAAAAATCTAATATCATTTATCTGATGAATTAACAATTCTCTTGGCTTTCAATGGCATCCATATGGCAACAACTTATTATTATTATTAATTTTAAAGATGAGTACAATTCAGGATTAGATAGAAATGTGGTCATCATACAGATAAAGTTTGGGCCTTCCTCTGGTCTTCACTTCACCTGGTTTGAGATCAGGTACTTTACTGATGTTATGTGCCGCCCCCCCGGCCCCCACAGCATCATGCTACTGTCAATCTCTTTCTTATAGTATTATGATAAATGTTCAGGGTCCGCTTATCAGTGACAACATGTGCTGCTCAGCACTTTGTTTCTGTGATAGATCACTGAGTATGATAGACTGTAAATATGTCCAAATTGCTACGAAGATCATAATTGTGTCATTCTTATGACTGCATAATATTCCATTGTATATATGTACCAAATTTTTTATCCAGTTCACTTTTGATGGGTGGTATGGTTGGTTCCATGTTTTAGCTATTGTGAATAGTGCTACAATAAACATGTGTGTGCAGGTATCTTTTTAAAGAATGGTTTGAGTTCCTCCAGGTATATTCTCAGAAGGGGGATTGCTGGGTAATATAGAAAGTCAATTTCCAGAACTTTTAGAAATCATTTCACTGTTTTCCACAGAGACTGTGTTAGTTTACACTCCTACCTACAGTATAGAAGCATCCTCTTTTCCACACATCCTCTCTAGCATCTGTTGTCTTTTGAGTTACTGATTATGGCCATCTTGACCGCAGTTAGGTGGTATCTCAGTGGTTTTAATTAGCATTTCTTTGATGATTAGTGAGGTGGAGCATTTTTTAATGTATATGTTGGCTGCTTATATGTCTTATTTTGAGAAGTGTGTATTAATATCTTTTGCTCACTTTTTAATAGGGTTGTTTGATTTTTTCCTTTTGGCATGTTTGAGTTCCTTGTAGATCCTAGATGCTAGGCCTTTCTCAGATATACAGTTGGCAAATATTTTTTTTATTATGTAGGCTGTTTCCTTGCTCTCTTGATGGTTTATTTTGCTCTGAAGAAGCTTTTCAGTTTGATGAGGTCCCACATTTCTAGCTTATCTCTCATGGTATGGGCATCTGGGGTTTTGATCAGGAATTGGTTGCCTATTGACCTTTTAACAATGTTAATTCTTCCTATCCATGAGCATGGAATATTTTTCCATTTGTTTGTGAGTTCTGGGATTTCTTTGAGCAGTGTTTTGTAGTTTTTGTTGTAAAGGTCTGTCATTTCTCTTTTTAACAAGATGCCAATTTCCATAAGGGTATTTTCTGCATTTTCTAAGATTCTTAGAGACTGAGAATTTATGTTTTTGTCTTTGATCCATTTAAAGTTGACTTTTGTGTATGGTGATAGGTAGGGGCCCTATTTCAATCTTCTGCATGTGATCAGCTAGTTTTCCCAACACCATTTACTAAATAAGTTCTCCTCTCCCAAGTGGTTGTTGGTGGAGGCTTTGTCAAAGATGAGTTGGTTGAGAAATTGAGGTTTTGTTTCCGGAATCTCTATCCTGTTCCATTAGTCTATATGCCTGTTTTTGTACCAGTACCAGACTGTTTTGATTATTGTAGCCCGATAGTCAAGTATAAAGACTGGATGTGTGATACTTCCTGCTTTGTTTATTTTACTAAGATTTTTTTTGTCTATTCGTGGTCATTTATGTTTATATATGAATTTCTGTATTGTCATTTTCAGGTGTGAGAAGAATGATGTTGGTAATTTAATGGGTATTGCATTGAATCTATAGCTTGTCTTTGGTAGGATAGACCTTTTAACAATGTTGATTCTTCCTATCCATGAGCATGGAATATTTTTCCATTTGTTTGTGTGTTCTGGAATTTCTTTGAGCAGTGTTTTGTAGTTTTTGTTGTAAAGGTCTGTCATTTCTCTTTTTAGGAAGATGCCAAAATATTTCATTGTGTGTGTGTGTGTGTGTGTGTGTGTGTGTGTGTGTGTGTGTGTGTCTATTGTGAATGGGATTGTGCTTTTTATTTGGTTCTCTTCCTGTTTGTTGTTGGTGTATAAGAATGCAACTGTCTTTTTCATGTTTATTTTGAGGCTTTGCCAAAGTCCTTTATCAGTGCAAGAAAGTTTTTGACTGATTCTCTAGGGTTTTCAATGTATAGGATCCTGTCATCTATAAAGAATGACTACTTAACTTCTTTTCCTATTTAGATACCTTTTATTTCCTTCTCTTGTCTGATGTCTCTAGCTAGAACTTCCAACACTATGTTGAACAGGAGGGATGACAGTTGGCAGCCTTGTCTTATTCCGGTTTTCAGGGGAAATGCTTCTAATTTCTGTCTGTTTAGCAATATGTTGACTGTGGGTTTACTGTAGATGGCTCTTACTATTTTCAGGTATGTTCCCTCTATGCCTAGGTGTGTTCAAGAGTTTTTATCAAGAAGGGATGCTGGATTTTTTCAAAAACTTTTTCTACATCTAATGATATAATTATGCAGTTCTCATTTTTACATTTGTTGATTTATTTAGTTACATTTATGGTCTTGTGAATGTTGAACCAGCCCTGGATTTCAGGAATGAACCTACTTGGTCAGGGTGGATGATTTTTGAGATGTACTGTTGGATACAATTTGCTAGAATTTTGTTGAGAATTTTCGCATCTATTTTCATCAGAGATATTGGTCTGTAGTTCTCTTTCTTTGTTGGATCTTTACCCAGTTTGGGTATCAGCATGATGTTAGCTTCATAAAATGATTTGGGGAGAATTCCTTCTTTCTCAATTGCTTGGAATACTTTCAAAAGAATTGGTATGAACTCTTCCTTGTATATTTTATAGAATGCCATTGGAAAGCCATCTGGTCCAGGGCTTTTTTGGAAGTAGTTTTCTGACGATGGAGTCAAATTTCACATTGTTATTGGTCTATTTAGGGTCTCAACTTCTTCTTGTTTCAACCTTGCAAGGTTGTGTGATGTCAAAAAGTCCTCCAGTTCATTGAGGTTTTGAGTTTGTTTCCAGACAGGTGTGGGTAGTAATCTCTGATAATCTTTTGTATCTCTTTGGGATCTGTTGTGATTTGATCTTTTGTGTTTCTGATTGTATTTATTTGGGCCTTTCTCTCTTTTTCTTGGTCAGTCTGGCTAGAGGTACATCAATCTTGGTAATCCTTTCAAAGAGCTGTTTATTTGGTTGATTTTTTCTGTGATATTCTTGTCTTCTGTCTCCCATATTTTGGGTTTTTACTTTGGTGATGTGGATTCTTCTACTGAAGTTAGGGTTTTGGTGGTCTTATTTTTCCAGCTTCTTTAGGTGGTTTGTTAGGCTGTTAACTTGTGATGTTTTTATTTTCTTGGTGTGTATTCTTAGAGATGTGAATTCCCCTCTTAGTACTGATTTCACGGTATCCCAAAGGTTTTGGTAAGATGTTTCTTTGTTTTCTTTGGTTTTAGGAATCTTTTAATTTCTGTTTTTTATTTCTGTATTGATCCCAGAGTTGTTTAGCATCATGCTGCTTAGTGTCCTTGTCTTTGTGGGATTTGGGGAAATTTTGTTGGTAGTGATATTTTGTTGGTAGTGATATTTATTTTTATTCCACTGTGTTCTGAGAAGGTGCATGACAGTATTTCAATTTTATGAAATTTGTTTATGCTTGATTTATGGCCAAGGATGTGATTGATCTTGGAGTATGTTCTATGTGGTGATGAGTAGAATGTATATTCTGTCATTGTTGGGTGGAGCGTTCTGTAAGTATCTAGAAAGACTATTTGGTTAGGCGTCAAGTTAAAGTTCTGGATCTCCTTGTTGATCTTTTGTCTTGATGATCTATCTAGGGTTTTTAGTGGGATATTTAAGTGTCCAGCTATCATAGTGTTAGAGTCAATCTTCTTTTTTAGTTTACTTAGTGGTTGTTTTAGAAAAGCTGGTGCTCCTGTGTTGGTTGCATATATGTTTAGGATGGATATTTACTGATAGATTGAACCTTTTATCATTATGTAGTGTCCTTCTGTATATTTTTAAACTTTTGAGAGTTTAAAGGTCATTTTGTCCGACATTAAGATCATGACTCCTGCCTTCTTTTGTGTTCTGTTTGCCTGAAAATATATTTTCCATTCTCTGACGTTGAGTCTATGAGAGTTCTTTACGTTGAGATGTATTTCCTGGAGGCAGTAAATAGTTGGGTCATGTTTTTTTTTTTTTTTAATCCAGTTTTCCATTCTGTGTCTTTTCAGTGGTGCATTTAGTCCATTCATGTTCAGGCTGATTATTGAGATGTGAGTTTATCCCTGTCATGGGACTCTTATAAAGTTCTTTATTGTTGTTGCTGTTGCTGCTGTTTGTTTGTTGATATGTTTGTTGGTTTTCTTTTTATTTGGGGATTGATATATGTGTGTGTTTTCAATTTTATAGTCACAATGTTTGTTGCATTGATTCTCTGTTTTCCTGCATTCTTGGCAAGAGCATAACTATTCTTTTTTGTTGTTCTTCTTCTGTGCTTAATATCTTCTTAACTATCTCTTGTTGAGTTGATCTGGAGGCAGCATAAACCCTTAGTGATTGAATGTCTGGGAACTATTTAAATTATACATCACTGATGGAGCATAGCTTAGCTGGGTAGGAAATTCTTGGTTGAATTGCTTATTCTTGAGAACTTTGAAGATTGGGCTCCAGGCTCTTCGAGACTGTAGTGTTTCTGTAGCCAAGTCTGTTGCTCTTCTAATAGGTCTTCCCTGGTATGTAGTCTGAGCTTTCTCTCTGCCTTTGGGACTTTTTCTTTCATACTTACTTTGTGTAAGCAAAGTACTATGTGCCTTGGATTGGTCTTCTGATTTGATGCCTTGCAGGGGTTCTCAGAATCTTTGTGTTTGGATGGTCACATCTCTGATGAGATGAGGAAAGTTTTCTTGGATAATTTCATGAAATGTTTTTTCCAAGGTGGTCTCTGTCTCCCTTTCTGCCCCAGGAATGCCAATCAAACATAAGTTTGGTCTCAATATAATTAATTATATCTTGGAGACTTTATTCCATCTGTTAAAGCTTTCTTTCTATGTTTTTAACAGTTTGGGTTACTTTCATATTTCAGTCTTCAAGCTCTGAGAGCCTTTCTTCTGCTTGGTAAATTTTGCTTTCTGTGTCTATCAGTTTGTTATTTATTTCACTTACTGTATTTTTTATTGCCATCACCTCAGTTATCAATTCTTTTATTCTTTCTTCTTGTCTTTCTTCATTTCTGTTCATCCTCTCTATCAACGCCATCGTATCTGGATTTGTGGTTTGAGACCAGTCATTCTGGGGGTTCTTCATTGTTTGAGTTCTGAAGTCTATGTTCTCACATGCTCTCTTTTCAGGGGTTTGGGGTGGTTACCTGTTTTCTTCTGTTGATTCTTCTTCATTTATGATAGACTCCTCCTCCTTCCCCTCACCTTTATTCTGTTGCTTAATGATAGGAAGGATAGCTTTCACTTCTGTTTGCTCAGTCCCCTATTTTTCCTTAGGTAGATTTATTCAATCTTGAAGACTGGCTGGAGGTGAGGGGCTGTTGTGTCTTTTTTAAGTTTTGGGATTTGATTAAATTGTAATAGGGGAAGCTATGGGGGTTCAGAAAATACCTGCAGATCACAGAATCTATTGACTGGTGTGTGGGCTCCCTGGAACTCACTTCCCACCACCTTTTAATATGTCTATGTGGTGGGAGCATATGTATGCCCCTGAAACCAAAATGAGATAAGGAAAAGGGGAAAAAATAGAGAAAGGAAGAAAGGAAACAAAAGGAAGATGAAGATAAAGAAGGAGAGAAGAAAAACAAACAGGCATGCAAATGAACAGATAATAAAACAAAGAAAATACACAACAGAAAAAAAAACGAAGATACACTCTCCCTCAAATATACCCATATACAAAAATGGGGTGTGGAACTAAAGGAGCAAATGAAATCAGACTACACACACATCAAGATCTATATGGAGAGAGCAGGAAGAAAATAAAAAGAACTTCCTCTTGTGGCCATTTCTGGAACTTCACGTTTCCTTCCTTTTTCTTTTTCCTACTGGTATGTCCCCAGTGTCACATCTTTTGGCTCCCATAGCAGAGAGTGGCCTCTGGCCTCTAGACCCTCCCCTCTGCTCTCAGCATAGGCCAATCAGGCTGCTTTCCACATGGGTCAAATGCTCCATGGACTGCTGAAGAAAGGGAGGTGTATCAGATCAGGACTCACCCTAACTCATCTGCTGCTAGGTCTCCCACTCTGAGTGTATGCATCTGTTTGATCCAGTGTGGGGGGTTGGAGTGTCTGTGTCTTTGATATCATGCCTCTCTGGGCAAACAGTGGTTGATCCTAGAGGGGTGTGGTGACTCCCCCTTGGTCTTAAGATGCAGGTTGCTCAGAATTGGGCTAGCTAGAGCAGGTCTCTACTCAGTCCCAGGATACAAATGTTGGCCTGCATCTTATTCACCACGGGGGCTCAGCTCCAGATTTCCTCCTTGCTTTTTCCACAGTCCATGCTCCAGTGCCTGGCCTGTTGCCAAAGGTAGTGGTGTGGGCCAGGTGTCAGGTGCTGAAAGGTGGCTGATCTCTGCTGTCTTTTCCTGAGAGATGCTCTGAGAATAGCAGATGTTTCTGCATGTGCAGGTGCCGAATTCAGATCAATGGTAAATTGCACCCAGTCATTTGATCCCATGTTTCCCCTCAGACATTCACTCACCCACTTACACACACATACACACACATGGACTCATTCTTATGTACACTCACTCACACAGACATAGACTCACATACTGTAGTTGGTTTTGTCACCATCTTGTCCCCCGCCCTCCCATATGGCAACAACCTTCAAGTTCATTCCTTTAGCCCAGACCTTTCTCCTAAAATATCTATTTGCTCATGTGACATCTTCAGTTGAATATCTAAAAGGCATTTTAAAAAACCCCTAAACACACCTGAAGTTGAATTTCTGATCTCATCCACTTGAAATCTACTCAGAAAATTCTCCATTTAAGTTGGTAGCAACTTCATTCTTCTACTTGTTCAAGAAATCAAAGCAAAACAAAACAAAAACAACAAACAAACAAAAACTCTGTAGTCACTTTTGACTCTGTCATATCAAAAATTTAAATCATGAGTAAATTCTACCACCAAAACATACCCAGAATCCAATTCTCTCTTACCATTTTTACTATTACCATCTAAACCACCATTTTTTTTAAACCTGGAGAACCATGGTAGTCTCATTTTTTTCATTTATTCTTACCTATACTGTGTCCTCAACTCAATCATCAGGGGTTTTTAAAAACATATACTTAAACAAGCCATTATTTTATTCAGAACCTTTCAAGGGCTCTCCATATACTTTAGAATAAAAGCTCAAATCCTTACAATTATCTGCAAGTCTGATTTGAGTCCTGCCTGTCTTATCACTCTCTTATTACTCTCAATCTTGTTCAATATGTTCTTTGCTGCTCTCCTACCCCCAGGCCTCATTGCTGTTCCTTGACACACAAGCACGTTTCTGCAGTAAGTCATTTACATCAACTGTTACATTTGCCTGAAAAGTTCTTTCCATAGAAATGTATGGTGAACTCCCTCAACAACCTTCAAGATTTTGCTCAAGATTCTTGTTTTAAATGTGATTTGCCATTTCCTGACTTTCAGATTGAGAATGAAAAAAATAATTAAGGAAAACTTTAAAAAAAAATTTGTATTGCATTGTGGACTCACCCTGAAGTTCAATGCAGTTCATGAATGAGTCAGATAGAGTCCAGCATGCATTTTATTTGTGATCATTTAAGTTAAGTGACAAAGTTAAAAAAAACAAACAAAAAATGCAATGCTCAGTGCTGCAAACAAAAGTGGATGTGATTTGAGAAGGGATATGGGATTAAATTATTGTTTTCTTGCAATTGATGATAATATATTTTTAAAAGTTGAAATTGAGCACATAGTCAGGACCTAAGAACAATTAGACAGGGTCAGTAGAAAATGGCATATTGCTAGCCTCTCTTTTATTTGACAGATATTAATTGGGCCAACATTCTGTGCTAGACATGCGTTAATCATAGTGGAGGACAGACAAATGATCTATATATTGAAAGAGCTCAGAGTTCAGAGAAGAAATCACATAAGGAAATAAGCAAAAAGATTCTAGGTTAGAATGAGGCATGAAAAAAAGTATGGTCAATTCTACCTGGGACTGAGATGAAAGGAAGGAAAAGTAACCGTGGGTAAATGTGGTAAAGACTTTACAGAGGACTTGGCATATTTTGAATCTTGAAAGGTATACAAATGTTTGCTATATAGACAAAGAAAATAAGAACTATCCTAGGAAAGCAAAACCACAAATCAAAATATGAAGATTTGAGAATGTATCACATATTCAGATAATGTAAGTAAAATTATTGTTCTTTCTCCTCTACAAAATGCAATAAGTAGAACTGAAAATTTAAGTGAACTTTTCTGGAAGCTTAGAAATTTTAAAAATTTCTGATGACTTATGGCTAATTCTCTGATGTCATTTATAAAACTCTAAAAGGAAGTTAAGGTACAGACACATTTTTAATCACAAAGCATCACTGCTCTGCATTGTGTCATTACACATTACATCACTATGGTAGTTCCCCTAATCATGAACATTTCCGAAGTCTTAAAGAAAACAAGATTTAATCCCTTCATTTTGTTTGCTGCATGCATACACGATGGCAAATAAAATAAACACAGGCACACTGACAGTGGGAAACCATATGAAAATCTTTGAGAAAATCACTGATAAAAAATAAGTTCACAGTCAGATTCATAATATTCTAATACTGTCATGATAGTGAACAAATCATTTATATCTTTAGTATGAAGGTGAAAAGATAAAACTATTAAAATATAATAGCTATTAAAATAAAACTATTAAAATATAATATTAATATACAATATATACAATATAAAAGATAAATATAAAAGACATAAATATGTCACAAAAATATGTGTGGGGGTAAAATTTTAGATTTTTAAAATGTAATCAAAATTAAGTTGTTATCAGCATAAAATCAACTGTTATACACACACACACACACACACACACACACACACACACACACACATACACAAATGTTTGTTTGTTTGTTTGTTTTTGAGTTGGAGTCTCACTCCATCGCCCAGGCTGGAATACACTGGCATGCGCATGGCCACCCCAGCATCAACCTACTGGGCTCAGGTGATCCTTCCATCTTAGACTTCCAAGTAGCCAGAACTACAGGTAAGCTCTACCACACCTGGTTAATATTTTTATTACTTTTTTTTATAGAGATGAGTTCTCGCCAAGTTGCCCAGGCTGTTCTCGAACCTGTGGGCTCAGACAATCCCCTTATCTCGGCTTCCCAAAGTGCTGGAATTACAGGCTTGAGCTACCACACCCGGCCTCGAAATATTTTATGTAAGTATCATGGCAACTATAAAATAAGGGCCTATAATAGATCCATAAAAGATAATAAGTAAAGAATTAAAGGATACCACTACAGAAATTATCTAATTAAAAAGAAAAAGGAAAAGAAAAAGCAAGGAAGAAAGAAAGAAAGAAAAAGAACTAGAAAACAATTAACCAGGTAACAGTGAGTCCTTTCTTATCAATAATTACTTTGGATGTGAATGGATTAAATCTTTAACCAAAAGATGTAGAATGGCTGAATGGGTGAAAAAACAAACAAGCAAGCAAGCAAACAAAAAATACCAATCAACTTCATGTTTCCTAAGAGACTCATTTCACCATTAAGGACACACATAGGCTGAAAGTGAAAGAATGAATAAAAAATTACAAGCAACTGGAAATTAGAAGAGAACAGGAGTAATGTCTTATTTCATGTTCTGCTGCTATAACGGAATACCTGAAACTGGTTAAGTTGTAAAGAACATACATATATTGGCTTATGGTTTTGGAAGCTGAGAAGTTCAAGATTGAGGTCTTTCTTGTTGAGTCATAATATGGTGGGAGGTATTCAAGAGAGGACCAAATTTGCTTTTATAAAAGCCACTCATGAAAATGAACCTAATCTTGAGAAAATGACATTAATCTCTTTATGAGTGCAGAGCTTTCATGACCTAATCACATCATAAAGTTCTCAGCACTATATCATTGGGAATTAAATTTCCAACATATGAATTTTTATGACTCATTTAAACTATAACAGGTAGCTATATTTAACATCAGAAAAAATAAACTTTAAGTTAAAAAACTGTAAAACAAGACAAAGATAATTATTGCATAATTATAAAATACCCAACTCATCAAGAAGATATAACAATTATAAATATGTATGCACCAAATATCAGAGAGCCTAAATATAAAAAACAACTACTGATAGATTACAGGGAAAATTAAGACTGTAACACAATAACTTAAGGGGACTTAAATACCTCACTTGCAATAATAGATCATCCAGATACAAAAATCAATAAGTAAACATTGAACTTCAATTACACTTTCTACCAAGTGGATCTATCAGATATACACAGAGTATTCCACCCCACAGCAGCAGAATACACAGTCTTCTCAAGTGGACACATATTCTCCGGGGTAGCTCATAGTTCACAAAACTAGTCTTAACAAATTTAAGATTTCAATCACAACAGGTAACTTTTCCAACTATAACAATATGAGACTAGAAATCAACTATAGGAAGAATTCCAGAAAATTCACAAAATACCTGAAAATTAAACACTGTGATCCTAAACAATCAATTGGTGAAAGAAGAAATTAAAAGGATTTTTAGAAATCTTGAGACAAACAATAACAGAAATACACCATATCAAACTTAGAGGATGCAGCAAGAAATATAAAAGGGAAATTTATAGCAATAAATTCCAATGTTTACAAAGAAGAAAAATCAAAATCCCAGTTAAAGAACCTAACTTTATACCTCAAGGACTTAGAAAAAGAAATGTAAACCAAGCCCTAAATTTGTAGAAATCAGTGAATAAAAGGATCACAGCACAAATCAATTAAAGACTAGAAAAACAACAGAAAAGATTAACATCAAGAGATCATTTTTTGTAAAGATACGCAAAATTGGCTGGTCTCGGTGGCTCAACCTGTAATTCCAGCACTTTGGGAAGCCACGGCGAGTGGATTGTCTGCACTCGCCCGTGGGTTTGAGACCAACCAGGGAAATTTGGTGACACCTCATCTCTACAATAAATTTAGAAAGTTAGCTGGTGTGGTAGTGCGTGCCTGTCATTCCGGCAATTTCGAAGGCTGAGGTGGAAGGATCGCCGGAGCCCAGCAAGTCGATACTGGGGTGGCCGTGAGTGCACCACTGCGCTCCAGCCTGAGTGACAGAGTGAGCCTCCAATTCAAAAAAAAAAAAAAAGATAAACAAAACAAACAAACCTTTAGCTAGTCTAAAAGAAAAGATAGAAGGCTCAAGCAAAGAAATGAAAGAAAAGACATTATAATTGATATCACTAAATAATGATCATAAGACTACTATGAATAACTATATGTCAGCAAATTGGATAAATGAGAAGAAATGGATATATTCCTAGGTACATTAAACCTTCAAAGACTGAATCTTAAAGAAAAAAAAAGGAAATGTCAATAGACCAATACTGATAAAACTAGTAATAAAAATTTTTAATAAAACAACAGTCTTGAGACCAGATGACTTCACTGCTAAGTTCTACCAAACGCTTAAAGAAGAACTATTGCCAATTCTGAATCTCATGCAAAAAAACTGGGGAGAAAGAAAAACTTCTAGAGTTATTTTTGGAGACTAGCATTATCTTTTTACCAAAGCCAGACAAGGACACTGAAAAAAAAAAAAAAAATCACAGGCCAATATTCCTGATGAACATAGATGCAAAATTTTCAACAAAATTCTAGTACACCAAATGTACTGTTAAATTTATTAATTAGCGTACATTGAATAAATAATATTAATACAACATTAACTTTAATAGATATTGATTCATGATAGTATTCATATAATATTGATTAAATAAATAATTGATATTTATAAAATTAATAAATAAATGTTTCAATGTATGGCGATTAATAAATGTGATACATCACATTAGCAGAATGAATGACCAAAACTATTACCATCTAGATAGATACAGAAGAGGCATTCAACAAAATTCATCATCTTTCACAATAAAAAACTTTTTAACAGTCAGGCATAGTAGGAATGTGTCCCAACACAATAAAGACAATATGAGACAAGCCCAGAGCTAAAATCATAGTCACTAATGAAAAATTGAAAGCTTTTCCTCTAATATCAGGAAGAAGAAGATGCCAACTCTCACCACTTCAATTCAGCATAGTACTTGAAGTTTTAGCCAGATAAGTTAGACAAGAGACAGAGATAAAAGGCATTTAAGTAGGAAAAAAAGAAGTTAAATTGTTTTTTTTTTGCAGAAGAAATGATCTTATATATAGAAAACTCTAAAGACTTCACCAAAAAGTTGTTATAACTAACAAATAAAAGCAGTAAAGTTGACAGATATAAAATCAACATATAAAAATTAGTTGTATTCCTTTACACTAACAATGAGCCATCCAAAAGAGAAAGTAAGAAAACAATTCCACTTGCAATAATAACAAATAAAAATAAAATAATTTGAAATAAATTTAACTGAAGAGGTGAAAAATCTATGCTCTGAAAACTATAAAGCATTGATAAAAAAATGAAGATACAAATAAATATAAATATATCCCATGTTCATAGATTAGAAGAATTAATATTGTTAAAATATCTATAAAATCCACAGTGATCTATAGATCCAATGCAATCTCTGCCAAAATTCCAATGATATTTTTTCATGGAAATAGAAAACAACAATCCTAAAGTTTATATGGAACCACAAAAGATCTCAAATAGCAAAAGCAATCTTGAGTAAAGAGAACAAAAAAAAAGCATCACACTACCTGATTAGAAAATTGACCATAAATCTATAGTAATTAAAACAATATAGTACTGGGATAAGTACAGACAGATAAACCAATGGAACAGACTAAAAAGCTCAGAAGTAATCCACCCATTCATGGTCAACTTATTTTTGACAAAGATGCCAAGATCATATAATGGAGAAAGACAATCTCTTCAATAAATGGTGCTGGAAAAATTGGATATAAACATGCAGAAGAAATAAATTAGACCTTCATCTCATACCATATACAAAAATAAACTCAAAATGGATTAGATAATTAAACATAAAACTTGAAACTAAAATTACGAGAATAAAACATAAGAAAAATCTCCATGACATTCGTGTGGGCGAAGATATTTTTTCTGTATATGACACTGAAAGAAAAGACAACAAAAACAAAAATAGACAAATGGGATTATATGAAACTGTAAAGCTTCAGCACAGTAAAGAACACAATCAACTGAGTGGAGACACAAACTACTAGATGGGTAAATATATTTGTAAACCATACATCTTAGAAGAAACTAATATCCAAAACATATAATAAACACAAATAATAAGAAAACAAATAATTTGATTAAAAATGGGCAAAGAACTTGAATAGACATCTCTCAATAAAATAAATAGAAATGGTCAACAGGCTTATAAAAAGATATTCAATATCATGAATTATCTTGAAAATGCAAATTAAAACCAAAATGTAATATCACCTCATTTTGCTAGAATAACTATTGTGAAAAGGACAAAAGGTAACAAGAGTTGGTGAAGACGTACAGAAAAAGAAATGCTTACACAATATTGGTGATCATGTAACTTAGTATAGCCATTATGGAAAGCAATATGAAAGTGTCTCCAAAATTATAAATAAAACTATCATATAGTCTAGTAATCTCATGATTGGATACATACTCAAATTTTATGAAATTAGTACATCACAAAGATATCTGCACTTCCATGTTTATGGCAATATTGTTTATAATAGGCAAAATATGAAATCGACTTAAGTGTCTATTAATGTGTGAATAACTAAAGAAACTGTGGTGTGTATTCGCAAGGAAATACTACTTAGCCTTTTAAAAAGAAGGAAATCGCGTCATTTGGGACAACATGAATGAACCTGAAGGACTTTATGTTTAATGAAATAAGCTTGACCTAGGACAACAAATACGTTATGATCTCACTTATAGCTGGAATGAAAAATGCTGATCTCAGTGAAATGGAATGAAGTGGTTACTAGAGACTGGAGGCGAGGGGGTCTGGGAGATTTTGATCAAAAGACACAAGATTTTAGTTAGACAGGAGAAATAAGTTCCAGAGATCTGTTGTACATCATGGTGACTATAATTAGTAACAATATACTGTATATTTAGAAATATGTTGAAAGTAGGTTTTAAGTGTTCACGTCACAAAAAAATAACAAATTTAATAACATATATTAATATGTTAAGTGTTTAATTTAGCCATTTCACAATGTATACATATATCAAAATATTTTATACATCATAAATCAATATATACACTTTTCACTTGTCAATTAAAAAAATAAAATACCTGTGAGTTTTCTGGTCTACTTTCCAGTGATCTTTCCTAGGGAACTTGGAGGTCAAATAATTCATGGTTCACAGTACTCTTTCTTTATCTGCATGAACCCTATTTTGAATATATATATTCTAATTGTTATATCCTTCTATTTGGGTAAAAGGATACCAAAGCTATTATTTACACAAATGAAGATGATCCATATATTTTATTTGCCTTTCATTATTGCATGAGTCTTGCAGAACGAGGTCATATTGATTGGGGATTTGTAAACACAATCTAAATCTGTGTTAAAGTGTTATATTTTACTTGTTCAAATCCTTAGGCATTAAGTTTGTTTTGTTTTGCTTTGCTTTTCCTTCCCTTCTTTGCTTGTCTAAATAAAACCAGAGGTTTTCTTTCTTCTTTTCTGCATTATTTGTACTCAGACTACTCAGTACTTGAAATATTATTTCAGGGTGAGCAGTTATGGTAGCCAAAGTCAGAAATGGCAACATTAATTCTTGTTTTCTGTCATTTAGAATGTCAATATCAGCTAAATATTAATTGAGTAACACTACCGCCTCCAATAAAAAAAAAAAAAAAGCTAGCTGGGCTCAGAGGCTCAGCCTGTAATCCCGCGCCTTTGGGAGGCTGAGGTGAGTGGATTGTCTGAGCCCGCGGGTTCGAGACCTGCCTGGGCAGCGAGACCTCATCTCTACAATAAATCAAAAAATCAGCCAGGCGTGGTAGCACATGCCTGTAATTCCGGCTACTCGGAAGGCTGAGGTGGAAGGATCGCCGGAGCCCAGCAGGTCGAGGCTGCGGTGGCTGGGAGCGGCCACTGCACTCCAGTCTGGGCGACAGAGTGAGACTCCAACTCACAAAAAAAAAAAAAAAAAAAAAAAAGCTGTTTAAATTCAAGAATGATAAGTACCAAAAACACTAAAAATAATGATGGTGTAATAGAAATAGGACTACCCCTGACACAGGAGGTATGATTGGCTTCTTGGGATTCTTGCTTTATTAGGTGTGAAATGTTGAACAAATCATATATGTCTCTGAGCCTCAATTTTCTCAAATAAAAAAATCCCTAATTATCAACTATTTCTTCTACCCATGAAATAAACTAAAGCTATGCAAAAGTCAATGGGCTTTGATGCCACTGTGGGAAGTTGAAACTATTGGTTTTACTTTATAAATAGTTTCATGTTTAAGATCTCTAAACAGGGAAGAGTGAACTCTGCTTAAATTCTCTTCTTTTGGGAATTTTTTTCCCTAACTACTCCAAGGATAAAATTAAGTTAAATTAAGTTAATTAAGTTAAGGTTCCTCTTCTTACTTGTAAATATTTGTTTTTTGTGATATTCATGGTTTCTATGTGTGTGTATCTTCCAAATAGTTGTTATGAAATTGTCTTTCTTCCTAATTTGTGCTGTGCTTTAGGCATAGAGAAAAGTAGGAGTATTATTTTAATATCACAAGACCAGTCCAACAGTAGAAAAAACAGAGAAAAAGTCAAGAGGATTAAGTTTATTAAATTTACAACCAGCCGGGCTCAGTGGTTCAGCCTGTAATCCCGCGCCTTTGGGAGGCTGAGGTGAGCGAACTGCCTGAGCCCGCGGGTTGGAGACCCGCCTGGGCAGCGAGACCTCATCTCTACAATAAATCAAAAAATCAGCCGGGTGTGGTGGTGCATGCCTGTAATTCCGGCTACTGGGAAGGCTGAGGCGGAAGGATCGCCAGAGCCCAGCAGGCGAGGCTGCGGTGGCCGGGAGTGGCCCCTGCACTCCAGTCTGGGCGACCGAGTGAGACTCCAACTAAAAAAAAAAAAAAAAAAAAAATTTACAACCATAGTTGTTGGAAGTGGATAGTAAGAAAAAGAAAAGCCTAGTAATAATGGAATTCCTTTTCACATGAATATGTAAAATAATGAAGAGTGAGTAAAGTGTGAACTATTAGGCTGTATGTATTTTCTCTAATCTACTTAGGTATATCTTCTGTTCTTAGGACAATGACTATGAAAAGGTTAACACTCAATAAATATTTACTGGATAATTTAATATATGAATAAAATTGAAATGAAAAATTCCAAAAGTTTTGAAGGCAATATGTGCATTATAAAATGTACATGTACAGCAACTGTAAATATAGGAACAAAATCACCATTGCCCCATGTGTATTTGAGTTTTATTTTAATAGATGGTAGGCTATATACATATTTTCAATGAGTTATATGCAAACAAATCACAAAAATAACATTACTAACAGGACTATAAAATGTAGATTGTTTTATTAGTTATAGTAATTGTTGCTACTTTTGATTATTGTGCTCTCTGGAAAGTTGAGGAGATTTTGTTTTTTGTATTTAGACAATAAAGACATTAATTCTCAAGTTTTTTTTAGGAGCATTCAGGAAGCTAAAAATAGAAAAAACTGAGACTCTTGATAGGCTTCAGCATTAAAATATATAGCTACATAAATAAATAGATTTAACTCAACTTTATTCTAAATGTCACTGAAATATCAGAAAGAACATTTAAAAATATATGTTTGGATGAATCATATATAGTAGCACTGGAAAGTCAAAGTTAGCAGACAACAAAAATTAACAGACAACAAAAATGGTATATATCTGAAAAGAGAATGGGATGATGTAAATACTTAGTGCAGTGTGACAATCTTAATCTTTTAGTAGAATATTCGATCTATACATTCAATACAGTTAATAAGTTTTTGCATTTATGTATGCCATTTTACTATTGGTTTTAGATAGTTAGAACTATATAAATATATAAATATTTCACTTCTTTTATGCTTCTTTTCTCTCCCTCCATTCGGGCTAATATTTTTAATCATCTATTATTTCTCCTCCATTAGAAATTTAGTATTCATTCTTTTATAGTTTATTTTTTGATATCCTAGAGATTATAACGTGCATTCTTTACTTATAAGAGTGATATAAATTGTTTCAACCACTTCCTAGACAACCCTATGATTTCAGAACACTTTAACCTTTTTGTCTCCTTTGTGTGTTTTATTGTTTTAAGCATTTTTATTTTCTCATACATTTTGATTTCACAAGATAGTATTGTCATTGTTTTGTATGTGTATATTACTCTCTTCCCTGATTGCATATAACATTTGTTTTTTTCTCTTTAGTTTCTGGAGTTTGTTGTTACTGGGTTAAGTTGTTTTCCTTCCTAAGTTTGTGGGGGTTCTGAATTTTTCCTAGACCCTACTAATTAATGATGGACAGTCTCTCCAAGTGTTGACTTTATCAAGCCGTCTCAATTCCATTTGCACACTTGGCATAATGCCAAGCCTATATCATCTGTTTCCCTGTAAGCATTAAAATTCCAGATTTAGCCCTGCGACACATACCACACACTCCTGTCCATTGCTGTATCATTAATGACAAACAATTGACATTAAAAATATAGATTGTTAAGTTTCAGAATGAATGGAAAATGTAAATATTTCAAAATCATTTAGAAAATGAAAAAAGGCAAAGACTTGACACAAAAGGGAAAACTAAGCTCTAGTTATTTCACTAGCAAATTTTATCAACCTCTTTATTAATAGATAATTCTAAGCTATTTAAATTGTTAATCAGCATAGGCAACATGAATACATTTTTCAATGGACCGTTCTCATTCATTCTATGAACCTGGTAAAATAGTAATTGCAAGAATGCAAATCAATCACATATAGAAAAATAAAAACTGGTCAAGTGTAATGGCTCACGCCTGTAATCCCAGCACTTTGGAAAGCAGAGATGGGAGGATTATTTGAGCCTAGGGGTTCAAGACCAACTTGGACAACACAGTGAGACCTTGTCTCTACAAAAAATACAAAAATTTAGCATATGTCTGTAATCCCAGCTACTTGGGAAGCTGAGGAGGGAGGATGGCTTTTGCCTTGGAGGTCAAGGCTGTATTGGGCTAGGATTGTACCCCGAACTCCAGCCTGGATGACAAAGTGAAATCCTGTCTCAAAAAAAAAAAAAAAACCAGGAAAAGAAAAATGAAAACTATCAAAAAAATTTTATTCCAGGATAATCTAAAAATGTTATCAAAAATTATATATTTAGTGTGCCACGATTAAGCAAAATTTGTTCAAGCTCATATAAATTAGGACAACTGTTGATGTAATTCTCTACTTCATAATGAGATGAGAAAACATGATAATCATTATATACAAAAAATCATTTGATAATATTCAATACAGCTTTATAGTAACAAGGTCAATTCTTGACAACCAATAAGAAAAACTGCCTCACTTGATAAAAAATATCTTTAATAGTACTAATACTACTACTGAAGGAATTAATAATAACAATAAAACTTGCCTGCTGTATCTGCCACCATTTAATCAATATTGATTGCACTGAACTACCTAATTAAAGTATAGACTTAAAAAATAAAGAAGAAATATAAGTAATGGAAAGGACTTGCGAACTTGTAAATTGCAAGTAATTTGATTTTCTATACCTAAACTTCAAAAGAATAAAATAAACCTATTGGCACTAGTAATCTAATTTATTAATTTAGCATGATAAAAATCGGTATACACAAAATAATAGTCTTTCTTTAATACAGTAATGTTCAATTAAAAATATAAAAGAAAAACAATTGTAGCCATAATAATAACAAAAGTAATAAAAAAGATGAATAAACCTAATATAATATAAGGAAGGATTATAAATTACTTATAAATCATTATTTTAGGAGATCAAAGAACAATAAATAAAGGAATTTACTACATTCCTGGATGAGTATACTCAATATGTTAAATAAGTCTTTCTGTTTGAAATTATTCTACAAGATCTCATATAATCCCAATTAAAATAAAATGAATTTATAATAGTTTGACAAACTGATTCTAAAGATTACCTGTAAAATAAATATATTATAAATGCAAAGAAAAATGTGAACGAAAAAGAAAAGAGCAATTTTTCTTATCGTATTTAAATATACCAAAGTTAGTTTACTTAAGGCATTATGGAACTGAAGAAGGACTCAAAATGCACGTATATTATGTATATGGATGCATATATACACGCACACATATATAGAATATATGTATATTATCAAATATGTAAGGTAAAGTTGGCATTTCAAATATTTGAGGAAAGAACTTAATTTACAAATTATTTGCTATCATTTAGACAATCATAAAGACATATATATTCTTATCTCATACCACACACTACATAATATTAAAAAGATCAAAGAGCCGGGCTTGGTGGCTCAGCCTGTAAATCCCGCGCTTTGGGAGGCTGAGGTGAGTGGATTGCCTGAGCCCGCGGGTTTGAGACCCACCTGGGCAGCGAGACCTCATCTCTACAATAAATCAAAAAATTAGCTGGGCGTGGTAGCGCGCGCCTGTAATTTCGGCTAATCGGAAGGCTGAGGCGGAAGGATCGCCGGAGCCCAGCAGGTTGAGGCTGCGGTGGCCAGGAGCGGCCACTGCACTCCAGTCTGGGCGACAGAGTGAGACTCCAACTCAAAAAAAAAAAAAAAAAAGACCAAAGAGTCATATGTTAAAATAAGCAAAAAACAAATCTCTCAGGATTTTAAAGATATAATACAGTATATTATTTTTATAACTTTGGAATTATAAACATCTTCCTATGCAAGACATAAGTTCAGAATTGTTAAAGAAACTTAATGACATGATTTTTTAAATGAATTTCTATTCAAAAGACACAATAAATATTAAGACAAGTGAAAAGCTGGAAAAAGTGGTATTTCCACATAGAAGTATATTGTAAAATAATTGCCACAATCAAGCGAATTAGTGTATTCATCACCTCACATCTTTGTGTGTATGTGTGTGTTATAAGAATATGAATGAGATCTCTCAGTAAATTTCAAGCATACAATGCGTTCTTATTAACTGTACATTATTAGGTCTCCAGAATTCGCTAATCTATAATAGAAAGTTTGTATCCTTTGACCAATATCTTCCCATTTAACCTACACCCCAACACCTGAAGACCACCCTTGTATTCTCTGTTTTCATGAGATTGGCTTTTTTACAATCCACATATAAGTGAAACCATGCAGTATTTGTTTTCTGTGTCTGGCTTATTTCTCTTAGGACAATGTCCTCCAGGTTCATCCATATTATTTCAAATAGCAAGATTTCCTTCCTTACTACTAATAACATTCTATTATATACGTGTGTGTGTGTGTGTGTGTGTGTGTGTGTGTGTGTGTGTGTGTGTATCTCATGTAACCATTTATCCATGAACACTTAGGTTGTTTTCATATCTTGGATATTGTGAATAATGTTGCAGTGAACATGGAGGTGCAGATATCTCTTTTAGATTGTGACTTAATTTCCTCTGGATATATACCTAGAATGTTCACAATAATCTAAATGATTGAATTCTATTTGGAAGTTACATTGTTTTTGTGGATAATAATTTAAAATACATCTATTTTAAATAAATACTTTAATATTCATTCTTTTACTGCCAAATCATTTATAAAAAGCCAATATTAAAAACAATTCACAAGCCGGGCTCGGTGGCTCAGCCTGTAATCCCGCGCCTTTGGGAGGCTGATGAGTGGATTGCCTGAGCCCGTGGGTTCAAGACCCGCCTGGGCAGCGAGACCTCATCTCTACAATAAATCAAAAAATCTGCCGGGCGTGGTAGCGCATGCCTGTAATTCCGGCTACTTGGAAGGCTGAGGCGGAAGGATCGCTGGAGCCCAGCAGGTCGAGGCTGCGGTGGCCGGGAGCGGCCACTGCACTCCAGTCTAGGTGACAGAGTGAGACTCCAACTCAAAACAAAAACAAAAACAAAAACAAAAAACAATTCTCATGCCATTCATCAATAGTTGCTGATATTAATTGCAACATATCTTTATTAGGTAACACCCTACGGTGTTGAAATAGATGTATATGTATAGACACAGAATGTTCACCAAACACAATGGTGTATGCAAAGTACAAATCCTGTTTTAAATCTTATTATTGGTTAATTTTTGTTGTAAACAGAATTTTAATTAGGCTTATTACTCTAATTATCCATAGTCAGTTTGAAATAACATCTGTTGGTCTTCATAGGTTAGTTGAGGATTCTTACTTTAATCTTCCTTATTCTTTATCTGTGAAACTTCTCTACCCTTACTCAGTATTTTGTTGATATATTCTGGGGTTTGAGATCCAGATAATTAATAGTAATACTATACACCAATAGTTTTTCCAATAGTTATTTATAACTAACTTTGCTCAGTAGATTTTAATATTATCCATTAGTCCTTTTTATTTCTTGTGTTTTAACAACAATTAAAAACTTTTTAGATTCAATATTCAGATAGTTAATTTTATTTTTACTTAATATTGTGTGAGTGATTCTTGGAGATATAGTGACCAAGCATTTGCATATCTGTGGCATTTTTTCTGTTGCTTTTCACAGTATAGACTTAGTGTACAAACTTTTTTTTATACAAAGCTCTGTAAATGTTTTTTTCCTTGTCTAGTGTTTAGAAAGCAAAGTCTGTAACTAACGTATTTTTTTTTTTCTGTTTTTTGGAATTTGTTTTCATTTGAATTTTTAAGTTACAAAATATTTTTTTGATCATCTTTTTAATTAATTTACTGCATATTTTATAGTCACAAAATAGACTATTACTCAGCAGTAAAAAAGAATGAACAATTGTTACACTCAGTAGCATAGACAATTTCATAGGCCTACAGTCAAATGAAGGAAGGCAAATAGGTTTCCATTACATGAAACTCAAGACAAACTAATCTACATCGAAGACATTGTATCAATGGTGGAGAGAGAGTCAAATATCATGTATCTTTATCTCTATGGTATTTCTGTGGTTATACCATACGATAAACACTTCAAGTTCTACTCTATGATTCAGAAGATGTACTGTTTGAATGGCATGTTCTTTTCTAGTTGCCATATTGCTACCAAGCAAAGTAATAGAGTTAATAGTATCTCAGGCATGATGAAAATGCTAATCAAGTTTTCTTTCTATTTTTTTTCTTGGTACCTTTTTTGGGTCTCTTACCATTATAAATGAGACACAGCACTTGGTAGGTCCCCTGGATCTTAAAACAAAGAATGACAAAGTAGGATATGATTTCCTCACAAATTTACAGGAGACCAAAAGACCGTTAGTCTTTCAGAGATCTCATAGTAGGTAATGATTCTCTAGCAGGTCCTGGCTGCAGTAAAGCAGCTCATTCACATTCGCTCTTATGAACCTGAATATCTAATATTACTCCACATTGACAGCAGACTAGGAAGCTGTATGTAGCTTATGGCAAACCTTTGAAGGTTGAATCACAGTAAGATCTCCTAGGGTTTTGAAGCAAATGTATAACCCCTTGGGCAAACAACTGTTCTCCTTTTCAAAGTATTTCTTGGCTTTCTATTAAGACATTGTTAGAGCCTATAGTAAGTTTGGGAAAACTGTGGTCCCCAAGCCAATCTGGCCTGTTTTTGTATAGCCTATGGACTAAGAATGGTTTTTATATTTTTAAAGAATTCAGAAAAAAACAACAGAACAATAGTTCATAAAATGCTAAAATTATCATAAAATTAAAATGTCGATGTCCACAAATAAAATTTTTGTAGAACACAGCCATATTCATTAATTTACCTATTGTCTATAGCTGCTCTCACTCTACTATAGCAGAAATGAATAGAAGCTATAGAGTACGAATCCACAAAACTAAAATATTTACTCCTTATAGAATAAGTTTGCCAGCCTTTTTCCTAGATGTTTGGTTATGGGTCAACAGGTAACTACACTGATAGGTTTTCTATTATATCTTGTGTGTTGTCTGATTAACCTAGGTATAAAATTGGGAGCTACACTCCATTATCAACCGGAAGTGTGTTTACAAAATTGGGATCATGCAGGTTCTGATTTTGCAAATAAATTGCATGAGCTCTTTCACATTTCCAGTGTGACCTACTTATCTACATTATGTCTCCCTTCACATCTATGGCCACCTGGGAAGTTAACTGTAAATAGCTAATTCAAAAGGAAAACAAATCAAGTCTGGTTTGTCTATGGCTCTGCATAAAAGGTTAGTATGACCAGAAGTGCACTGCAGGAATATTCTAGCCTCACTCAGAGAGGATATTAAAGAAGAGTGGGGAGAAATTTTTACCACCAAGTAGACCATTGGAAGTATATCTCAATATTCATTTTCTTGGAGAAGAGAAGGTTTGAAGTAATAAGCTACTGCAGCTTATTAGTAGTGGCTAATCATCTGGTTAGAAGACACATGGAGAAATCTCACAGGGTAGGCTTAAAATATAAAAATATATATGGACCAATGAATAATAACCCGAAACAAAATAAAATAAGTCAGTCACCACCAACAAAAACACTCTGGAAAGGAAATTTACTATCTAAGTGGAATGGATGTAGGTCAGTCTCATTTTCCAGTCAACCAAGTTGTTTCCCAGTGAATTAAATTAAGTGGTTATAGAGGAAATAATGGAGGCCATTTATTTGCTCACAGCTTCACCTCAGAGAGGACAGATAGCTGCCCCATTTTCCTCTACCACTGATGACCAAATTTTTCCTTACCATCAACCATTTCTGAGCCCCAGAAGGTTTATTCTGTTCTTGCAGAACCAGTTAGATACCTATCAGTAAATTGTTTCTATTTGACCTCAATCATAAAAGAGAGATTTCTCACCAGAGTAAACTTTTAACTCACTTTGGATTCGCATTTCCTATGTCTTATGATTCCATCAATACCTCAAGGACTTACTGAATGCCTTTTATACCATCATGGTCTCTCAAACATGGTCATGCCATGGTCTAAATGTGTGCCCCCCAAATTCATATGCTGAAACTTAATCACCACTGTGAGAGTATTAAGAGGTTTGGCCTTTAGAAAAATAATTAAGTCATGAGGGTGGACCTCTCATAAATGGGATTAGTGACCTTAGAAAAGAGATTTCAGAGAGCTGCCTGTCCTTTCCATCTCTTCTGCCATGTGAGGACATATAGTTCATCCCTTTAGTTATTTTATCATTTGCAGACACAGTAAGAAGGTGCCATCTTGATAGCAGAGAGTAGAACTTACGAGACATCAAATCTTCCCATTCCTTGATCTTGAACTTTCTAGCCCCCAGAACTGTAAGAAATTAATTTTGATTGTTTATAAATTATACATTCTGTGGTATTTGTTATAGCAGCCTGAAAGGACTAAGACAAAAATTGGTACCAGAAGTGGCATTAAGGTGTAACATAGCTAAAATTGTGGAAGAAGCTTTGGAACTGGGTAATGGACAGAAGCAGGAAAAATTTGAAAGTGAATATTAGCCAAAGCCTACTTTGCCATGAACAGAGTATTAAAAGAGATTCTGTTAAGGATTCCAAGAAGAATAGAGATATAGGGAAAACTTTAGTCTTCTTAAAGATTACTTAAATGGTTGTGATCAGAATTCTGGTAGAAATAAAGATGGCAAAGGCAATTGTGATGAGGTCTTAGAAGAAAATGAGGAACAGCATATTAGAAACTGGAGGGAAAGTCATTCTTACAAAGTGGCAAATAACTTGGCTGAATTGTGTCCATGTCCTGGTGCTTTGTGGATGGCAGAACTTGAAAGTAATGAGCCAGGGTATTTGGTGGAAGACATTTCTAAGTAAAGGGGTGAGGGGGTTGCATGGCTTCTCTTGGCTGCTTATAGTAAAACATAAGAAGAAAGAAATGGATTAAAGATGGAATTTATATTCAAAAGAGAAGTAGAACTTAAAGATTTGGAAAAGAGCTTGACCACGAGGAATAAAAAAAAGCATGTTTGGAAGAGAATACCAAAAATGTGGCCAAGTGAACATATGATAAGGAGATTAAGAATAGGGAAGCCAGACGTCATTTATCAAGACAATGGAAGAATGACACTGAAGGCATTTTGATATCTTCTAATCTGTTGCTCCCTTCTCAGGCCCATAGCTTCAAGGCCTTGAAGACAGAAGTTATAAATGAGAGGTTCTGAAAAGCTGTTGGATCTTGGGGTTTCCTGCCTGGTGCCACCTCAAGTCTTTGCTCACCAGATTTCAGTGCAGTGTTCATTGGCTGCCCAGATGTGACTCAAGTGGGCCGGGCTGTGGCTCAGGCTGTACGTCCAGAAGGTACAAGTGGTAAATTATGGCAGCATTGGCACAATGCCAACTCTGCATGTGCACAGAGTATGAGAGCTTTGGAGACATGGCTACCTCCTCTTAGATTTTAAAGGCTACCGCAGAAAACCTTCAGTCTCAGACTGAAGACTACTGGAGTAGGACCATTGCTCTAGTGGAAAGTACCCACTAGAGCAATGCCCAGCTGAACCTTGAGTTAGAGACACTATAGCAAGAACCTACTAGAGCAATGCTTGGTAAAGCCATGGGAGTGGGGAACACCACAGAAAGTCCTCACTGGAGCAATGTCCAGCAAAGCCATAGAAGGGACCACCTTCAAAAGTCCCCACTAAGGTATTGTTTGGTAGAGTCATGGGGGAAAGCGCACCCATAAAAACCCAGCCCTCTAGAGCCATTAGAATACAGTGCCAACCTTGGAGAACCACAGGCATCCAACTCCAACCCAAGAGCTGCTGCAGGAGTGGCATCTTGCAAAGTCATGGGAGCAGGGCTGCCTGCGGCATTATGGATCCAAACTCTGCCCTGTTGTGCCCAGAAGGCAAGACATGGAGTCATAAGATTGTTTTCAAACCTCAAGATTTAATGTTATTTGCCTCGTTGGGGGTGTAGATTTACTTGGAACCCATTACTCCTCTCTTCTTTCCTATTTTCCCCTTTTGGAAAGGAGATTTTATCTTATGCTTGTCTCACCATTTCATTTTGGAAGTACATAACTTGTTTGATTTTATAGGTTCACAGCTAGAGAGCAATTTGCTTCAAGATGATTTGCACCTTGAGTCTCACCTATATCTGATTTGGATGAGATACTGGACAATATTTTTTTGCATATAAAAAGAATTAATTAAAGGAATAGAGCTAGAAAGCTATGGTTTAAATGTGTCCAACTAAATTCATATATTGAAACAATCACAAATTTGATAGCATTAAAAGATGTGGCCCTTAGGTGCTGATTAAGTCATCAGGGCAGAGCCTTCATACTGGGACCTTATAAAAAAGAGGCTTCAGAGCTACCTGACCCTTCCATCTCTTCTGCCAAGTGAGGCCACAGAGTTTATATATTTTGCCCTTTTTCCATGTGAAGACCTAGTGTACAACTTTTATATTGGAAGCAGAGGACAAGCCTCATCAGACACCAACTCTGCCCCATGCCTTGCTCTTGGATTTTCTAGCCTACAAAGCTATGAGAAATAGGTTCCTATTTTTTATAAATTACCTGGGCTGTGATATTTTGTTATTGCATCCTTCAATGACTAAGACAATAGATTATATAGTATTTATTTTTTTGACAATTTACTGTACATTAGAAAAAGACATTGAATGAACATATTATGTAACCCTTCGCTCTGAAGGAGCTAGCATATCTATTCTATAATGGAATGGACTATTGCAGATAAGCTGTAGTGCTAGCTGGAATAATACTTTCTATCCCACTTGATACAGTACATGTTCTGAACCAACAATCAATATATGGCGCTGGTTCTTCCCTAGCTATACATTGTAGGCTATGTAAATAAGAGATGGAATTGAAAATAGTGCCTATCATAATTCCATTTAATTAACCACTTGCATACTTTTAGCTTTCCATCCTTGATACTTTTACCTCTACTGATTTACAGATTTTAGTGTCAAATAAAGGATGCATTCATCTGGGTACACAATAACAGTTTTATTTCACTGAACTTCTAGATTTCCACTTGATCAAGTCAGGCTCCTCTTATCACTAAGAAAACAAGCTAAGACAGGGATTATGGTATTGGCTAGAATAATTGAGTCTACCACTCCAGGGAAAACAGGGTTATTGCTACCTAATGGAGGTAATAAAGATTATGAATGGCATACAGATAATCCCCTAAAACATGGAACAGCTCCTTGTACTACTGGTGTTAAAAGTTAATGGTAAACTACATCAGTCCTATATTGTCACACCACAAGTTTTCAGTTCCATCAGTAATAAAAGTTTGACTAATTAACTTCAGGTTGCCTCTGATATACTGAGATACCGACTGAACTTTAAGAACATAAGGGGTAAGTATATAAAGAGAAAAGTAATAATTATCAACTGCAGTATAATGATCAGTTACACAATTAAGTACTATAGAATATATATATATTTTTTCTTTATTTACGGGTTAAACAAACAGGTGTGTAATTTAACTAGCATCTTTTTTCCCCTTCAGCTTCTCCCAACTATTTAATAAGAAATATAAGAATTATGGTAAAATAACAAAGAACTACTTATTAAAAAAAAGAATCTAACCAGATATGTTGAACTTGTAACCAGGTGGAATAACCAGTGATATTTAAAAAGATCTCTCCCCTTGGGGAGTACTTCTGTCAGGAGTTAAGCATTTTTTAAAAGTGTAGATGGGGAGAAGTGTGTGTTTGAATGTTGTTCATTAAAGAAGCTAAGAGTGCTGACATTTGTCAACTATATTGCTCAGCACCAAATATTCTTTCTATTTTGGTTAAAGATCTAAGTAGATGAGAGCCAGAAGTTGAAAGGGGAAAGCTTTTTACTCTCCCTGCATCCTGATGCTTGGAACACGAATTCACAGCTAAACTATAGTCAATTACTTGCTCTCACTCAAGAAATTGAATCTTGGGAGAATTACGCAAAGGTGTAAAGTCTGTCAGAGGTTATCTGCAGCAGCTGGAATGGAGTCAAGAATTCAGTGATGAGATGGTGAGTGTTCCGAAGCCACAATGACATTTCAAATGCAGTTATGTGGGGCTTGATCTTGGCTCTGCTTTTCTTCACCTGGTTCATACCTGAGCCTGACATGCCAGCCTTGTAGTCAGTTTTGTGAACCACCTAATTCCTTTTTACTGCATTTGTTTTTTTTGCTAGTTAATCAATATCATATTCTGTTATTTGGCATCACTGTCTCATTCAGTGGATAATATTAACAGAAGTCTGAGAATGACAAATGTCAAGAAAACCAAGGTCACTGCCAGTAGCTTGCAAGAAGCCTGGGGCTCTAGTTCATGAGGCTAAAATTTCTTCTCAAAAGAAGCAAGAACACAGGACAGCTCCATAAATCCAGGACTGGGACACTGACTTCTAAGGCAGAGACTCATGCAATAAAAGAGAGGCAAGGAATTAATAAGTAGAACTTGCCTAGCAATTTACATTACATCAAGCAACCTCACTCTGATTGTATTTGATAATTCCTTTCACTCAGCCGTTTTTAAAGTATGGTAATTAGGAGTCCCTTTTTCATAAAGTCAAAACTATTTTTATAATAACACTGAGAAATTGTTTACCTTTTACATGGTGTTGACATTTACTGGTAAAGCACAAACAACTTTGTTAAAAGCATGAATCAAGGCAATGGCCCCAAACTAGTCTAGTAGTTATTGTAGCTTTCCTACACCAGGCACTGAAGAAAAGAAAAGACAATTTTTCTTAAGAGGGTCTTTGATGAATTGGCAAAAAAATATTACTTCTATTAAGTAGCTCAACCCGTGAGTACACAGCTGTTTAACATTTCATGTGATTAAATGTAGAGTACACATAAAGCATAGTTTCCTAAGCTCTTTCCATAGTGCCTTCTATATAAGTAGTATACTCTAAAATAACAATACAAAGTATAGTACAGTATATAGAGCAGTAGCATAGTCATTTATTATCAGAACCAAGTAGTATGTATGGTACATAACTGTATGTATAATACTTTTGTGTAACTAGCAGGACCCAGTTTCGTTGACAACCGCATTACTACAAACACGTGAGTGATGTGTTGCACTATGATATCGTGAAGGCTCTGATATCACTAGGTCATAGGAATTTTCAGTTCCATTATAATCTTATGAGACCACTGTCACATATGTAGACCATTGTTGACTGAAGCATCATTATGGGGCCCATGACTGCAGTTAGGTACAAACAACTTGGTGACAATTTGGCAAAATATACTATGTCATTCATAGAAGTTCATTACTAATGGGAGGTACCTGTTGGTCACTGCGCCAGTTTCTCAGACCCTGGAAGCAGTTGGAAGTTACCCTCATTTTCTGTTGTACTTTTATTTTTATGTGGTACTTGCTTTTTTATCACAGAAACTCAATGACATCAATATATGACATTCTCAAAAGGAATGTGGTATGATCTCATGTTGAAATTGAACTACCTCTAGCTTGTAGTTTGCCTCATGTACAATAGATGATTCTATGCTTCCCCTGGAATTTTAAAATACCCTGTGGTGCTCCTGTGAGTTCTTCTTGGTATTTTAGGGGTGCTTTGGGACATAGTTTGGAAATTGCTGGCATAAAATATTTCTGCTCCATACCAAAGTATAGTGGTTTTCTCATGGAGAAACATTTGTACAGTTGCTTGAACTAGCTGCTTTTATCACTAAACACTATATTTATTCGAAAGGAAAACAGACAGACAAAAAATGGCTGTTCAGTCTTGGGTCTCTAGCAGATGTCTTCTCCAAAATGAATAAAAATGAAGTGAGCCTGCTACATCAAAGACAACAAGTGACAGTCTTCTTTGCTAAAGATAAAATTTAAGTTTTTAGATAAATATTAAAATGTGTAAAACTTGTTTCTACCACCATGAGTTTGGCAGCTTTTTAATATTTAAAGATTTCATTAATGAGATCCATAGTGATATTAACAAATGTGATTTTTAAATATTGTATAATAAAATGTGTCAAATTTTAAAGATCGGCAAAACTCAATGACTAATATTTTCCAAGTGACTAATGCTACAAAAAGATGCATGAGTAAAAGATCCATTCACAGAACAAGATAGACAAATAGATCTTAATAGGCCAGATTGTAAATAGTTTATTGATGTGGTTTCAGATACCACATTGTAAGTAACCTTGAAGAACCCATCGCTTCTCTAGTTTGGTACAATATCAAAACGCAAAGTCCACAGTTATCCAAAAGGGCTATAAAGTACTCTACCCTTTTATGACTATATGTCTGGTGAGCTCAAGTTTCTTTCAAGTATTTTAGCATACATAAAAAAGCATCTTGTAACATATTGAGTGCAAAACAGACTGATATTCACGTGTCTTCTATTAAGCCAAGCATTAAAAAGATGTTTCAAACATGTAAAATAATATCACTTTTCTTATTATTTTTTGAAGAATAGTTATTTTTATAAAAATCTTTGTTTAATGGGTTTCTTATTTTTCAATGAATAAATATTTTAAAAAATATTCTGAGTTTTGACTTCTAATTAAACATTCATAGGTAAAACTCACATAAAAATGTCATTGTGGTCATCAATAATTGATAAGATTTTTTTTTTTTTTAATCAGTATTTTTTTTTTATTATGGTTTTGTGGGGTACAGTTAAGGGTTAGGTGTACAATGACGTTTCATTCAGGCACCCTGTAGATAAGAAGTGTTTTCCCATCCCCCGGCAGATATTTGCTACTGTTAATCCCATCCCCCTCCCCCCCATAGTTTCCCAGTACCATCCGTCATTTTCTCATAGTATTGCATTGGATGTTCAAGGTCCATTATATGAGTGAGAACATGTGATATTCGGATTTTTGTTTATGTGAGAGGTCACTCAGTATTATAGACTCTAGTTCCATCCAGGTTGCAGCGAAATTCATGATTTTGTTCTTTTTTATGGCTGCATAGTACTCCATCGTGTATATGTACCACATTTTTTAAATCCAGTCCTCTTTTGATGGGCAGCATGGTTGTTTCCAGGTTCTTGCTGCTGTGAACAATGCTGCGATAAACATACGTGTGCAGGTATCTTTTTTATAGAGTGATTTGTGTTCTTCAGGGTATATTCCCAGTAGGGGGATTGCAGGGTCATATGGAAGGTCAATTTTTAGAGCTTTTAGGAATCGCCACACTGCTTTCCACAGAGGTTGCACTAGTTTACACTCCCACCAACAGTGTAGAAGTGTTCCCTTTTCACCACACCCTCTCCAGCAGCTGTTATTTTTTGAGTTGTTGATAATTGCCATTCTGACTGGAGTTAGGTGGTATCTCAGTGTGGTTTTGATTTGCATCTCCCTGATGATTAGTGAGGTTGAGCATTTCTTCATGTGTTTGTTGGCTGCTCGAATGTCTTCTTTTGTGAAGTGTCTGTTCATGTCTTTTGCCCATTTTATAATGGGGTTGTTTGTTTTCTTCTTTTCAGTACGCTTCAGTTCCTTGTAGATCCAGGATGTTAAGCCTTTGTCAGACCGAGAGTTGGCGAAGACTTTTTCCCAGTCTGTAGGCTGTCTCCCTGCTCTCTTGATGGTTTCTTTGGCTTTGCAGAAGCTTGTCAGTTTAATAAGGTCCCATTTGTCTATCTTCTCTCTTAAGTCCTGTGGGTTTCGGGTTTTGTACAGGAATTGGATGCCAGTTCTGATTTCCATGAGAGTATTTCCTTCCTTTTCTAAGGTTCTTATGGTTTGAGGTTTTACATTAGGTCTCTGATCCATTTGGAGTTAACCTTTGTGCATGGGGATAGATAGGGGTCCTGTTTCAATCTTCTGCATGTGGTCAGCCAATTTTCCCAGCACCATTTACTGAATAGGTTCTCCTCTCCCCATTGGTAGGTGGAGGGGGCTTTGTCGAAGATGAGTTGGTTGAGAAATTGAGGTTTGCTTCTGGAATCTCAATTCTGTTCCATTGATCTATATGCCTGTTCCTGTACCAATACCAAGCTGTTTTGATGATTGTAGCTTTATAGTAAAGTTTGAAATCTGGTATTGTGATACCACCTGCTTTGTTTTTTTTGCTGAGGATTGTTCTGGCTATTCTTGGATGTTTGTATTTCCATATGAATTCCTGTGTTGTTTTTTCTAGGTCTGAGAAGAATGTTGTTGGTAATTTAATGGGCATTGCATTGAATTTGTAGATTGCCTTAGGTAAGATGGACATCTTCACAATGTTGATTCTTCTGATCATGAGCATGGGATATTTTTCCACTTGTTCATGTCGGCTTTGATTTCTTTGAGCAGTGTTTTGTAATTTTCATTGTAAAGGTCTTTCACGTCTCTGATCAGGAAGATGCCAAGGTATTTTATTTTTTTTGTGGCTATTGTGAATGGAACTGTGTTTTTTATTTGGGTTTCTGTTTGTTTATTATTGGTGTAGAGAAATGCGATTGTCTTTTGTACATTTATTTTGTATCCTGAGACTTTGCCAAGGGCTTTTATCAATGTAAGGAGATCTTTGACAGATTCTCTTGGGTTTTCAAGGTACACCATCATATCATCTGCATAGAGAGATAACTTGACTTCCTCTTTTCCTATTTGAATACCTCTGATTGCCTCCTCTTCTCTGATTGCTTTAGCCAGGACTTCCAATACTATGTTGAACAGGAGGGGAGAGAGTGGGCATCCTTGTCTAGTTCCAGTTTTCAGGGGAATTGGTTCCAATTTTTGTCCATTTAGGAGTATGCTGGCTGTGGGTTTCTCGTAGATGGCTTTTACTATTTTGAGGTATGTTCCCCGTATGCCTAAGGGTAAACAAGATTGATGGTCCCCTAGCTAGACTGACCAAGAAAAAATGAGAACAAAACCAAATAAGCATAATCAGAAACACAAAAGATGAAGTCACATCTGACCCTGAAGAAATACAAAAGATCATTAGAGACTAATATGTACACTTGTATGGAAAAAAACTTGAAAAACCAGAAGGAAATGGAAGACTTTCTGACATCACACAACCTACCTAGGTTGGAACAAGAAGAAATTGAGACCCTAAATAAACCAATAACAATCAAGGAAATCGACCACGTAATAAGAAAACTTCCTACAAAAAAAAGCCCTGGTCCAGATGGCTTTCCAGTAGAATTCTACAAGACATTTAAGGAGGAGCTGATACCAATCCTACTGAAGGTAT